>NC_041402.2:89895807-90195807 GCF_900747795.2 Erpetoichthys calabaricus
TATATTTAGGAAAACACTTTACACTTTACCGGGCCAAGTTTGTTAATCGCAAATCTGACATCCTCAGAGTGAACACTTGCACAACAACAAACACTAATCCCACCTCTTTGGGGAAGCTGGTCTCCGCGTCTCAGTACCCGATTGGATTTTTCATGCGTTATGTTTTAGGTCTTACCTCATTTACCGAAATCCGATTGGATCGGCCGCGCGATATTTTATAGGTCCCACCCTCTCTGTCTTTGAAGCATCGCACCGTGCCCCGCGCATGCGCACTTCACCAGAAGACACACACACACGGTCACATGGACGCACACAGGGATTTTATTAAAGAGGATATATATATATATATATATATATATATATATATATATATATATATATATATACACATACAGTGGAACCTCGGGTCACAAACGTCTCGGAACACGTACAAATCGGGTTACGACCAAAAAGTTCGCCAAACTTTTGCATCTGTTCACGACCACACACGTGGGTGGCGAACAAGCCAGTTTCCCTTCCGGTTCGTACGCGCTGATGATTTCCGCACGTGTTCAGTCTCTCCCTGTGCATTTGCTGTGAACTCTTTGTGCTCTATTTCGTTTCCCTGCCGGTTCGTATGCACGTGTTCAGTCTCTCCCTATACAGTACATTGTTCTCGGTCAGACGTGCATCGCGCAGAGGGACTTTGTGGTATAGCGGGTCCACAGCTCACGTCAAGAGGCCAGTTTTAAATAAATAATTGCCGTGCTTGCAGCTTAGCGAGGGGGCGTGGTGGTTGAGTGGCTGAAGCAGTTCCAGGGAAATTCGTGGTGTGGGCATTTCTCACCCAAGTGCACAGGTGGGAAACCGTCCACATCCATAATTGGTCCCGGGGCTGCTGATTGCTACAGCTGCCACGTCCCCTTCATAAATAGAAGTGCGAGGCGGCTAAAGGGAGGAAAAAGAAAAGAAAGACGGAAGTTGTGGAGTGAGGAAGCAAGCAGGAAGCAGTGTGGAAAGAAACGGTGTGAGCGAGCGAGCGCGTGCTCGCAGGCAGGCAGCTGGACAGTGAGCACAAGCAGGGGTGTTTGGCCGACACTCGGTGGGGAAGAAGGAAGTGGTTGCTCCAGCTGAGCGATCAAGGAGCTGGAGTGACCAGAAGAAGGACAGCTGGCCACGTAAGGCCGAGAAGGCAGTGGGAGTCGTCAGGCTTGGGCGATGAATTCCCTGACGTGGGCGTCCTGGTCACCAGGGAAGCCAAGTCTCTGTCTGGAGAGTGCGCGACTGAAGCCAGGGATCGGGAGGCCTCCAGACCAGAAGGAAGAAGGAAGGACAGCTGCAGGCAGAGTGGCTCCCCTGTTGCGAAGCCTGGATAGGGAGAAGCAGGGGGGTCACCAGTTAAAGAATGCACCGAGCTTGTTTTTAAAGAGACTGCTTCTAGCATTGTTTTAACCTCATTGTATTTAATGAAGACTTTTTTCTACTGGATTTTAACCTCCACTTCACTTCTGTTTTTATGGGATTATTTATTGAAGGATTCTGAAAGCACTGCACTTTATTTAATTTGGACTTTGCTTTTGATTGTTGTTTTGTTGATTTTCATAAAAGCACTTGGCACTTTTTGCATCATCCCCTTGCTCCATTGTAGTGCCTCACTGTCATGTTCATCGGTAACATTACCGACGGTAATGGGTTTAAGGGCTCCCGGAAGCTAGATGGGAGCATGCAGTGAACCTGCATTGTCACAGACTTTACCTCAAAACTGTAATCTCCTCTTCACCCAGTTCCTCCTCACTTCCTTCATGCCAGAAATCGACTCATGCAAGGTTAGTTTTCTTGATTGTTTATAGTTAGTTTTTGTATAAATTAAGGATTTTTCAAATGTTCATTTTTTTTCCCTGTGCTTAAAACTCATTAAAATAAGTGTTTACAGCGAGCTGTAGCATGAACTCTTGCAATGTTAGTTTTCTCTGTTCAAGGTTTTCACAGTGTTATTCAATGTTTTTACATTTAGTTTACTATTACACTGCATTCTACGGTATAATTAACTATCTTTGTGCTTAAAAATCTTTAAAAAAATATATTTACATACAGTTCGTACGATCCAGAATGGATTAATTGTATTTACATTCAATCCTATGGGGGAAATTACTTCAGGTGACGACCAAATCAGGACGATCCAGAATGGATTAATTGTATTTACATTCAATCCTATGGGGGAAATTACTTCGGGTCACGACCAAATCGGGTTGTGACCAGAGTTTTGGAATGGATTATGGTTGTGACCTGAGGTTCCACTGTGTCTGTGTGTGTGTATATATATATATATATATATATATATATATATATATATATATATATATATATATATATATAATAATATTGTGTGTGTGTATATATATATTAGGTTTACCTGAAGCTCTTTAGGCGGCGCAGTGGGTAGCGCTGCTGCCTCGCAGTTGGGAGACCTGGGGACCTGGGTTCGCTTCCTGGGACCTCCCTGCATGGAGTTTGCAAGTTCTCCCTGTGTCTGCATGGGTTTCCTCCCACAGTCCAAAGACATGGTGGATTGGCGATTCTAAATTGGCCCTAGTGTGTGCTTGGTGTTTGTGTGTGTCCTGCGGTGGGTTGGCACCCTGCCTGGGATTGGTTCCTGCCCTGTGTTGGCTGGGATTGGCTCCAGCAGACCCCCATGACCCTGTGTTCAGATTCAGCAGGTTGGATAATGGATGGATGAAGCTCTTTATCCATTTACACCCAGGGTGGTGGATAAATCCCTAGACTAATTTTTAATGCATTAATCCTTTTGTCATACAGACATTTTATGATTGTATCCTTGAGTTGGCAACTTCATATTCAGTGCTCAAAAATGTCCTTCCCTCCTGGATTGTCTGAGTGGATTGGGGAAAACGCTAGTGAGTAGTAGGATGCCAATAGAACGTATTTATCCTGCATTACTGAGCTTAGATTAGGGTTCTGTGAGCATAACAATCTAAATGAGAAAATAACCACATAAAAGAGAATAGTTAACATACAGATGCTTAAATGTTTTAAGGCTGTTCAACTGTGTGCTGTACATTTTAATGAATACTTTGCTCCACTTAGGAAATTAAGCTTCATTACTGAGTTGCTGCTTATGTCTAAGTATAACAGGTTATGGCTGTAGCTCAGCATGTCAGGAAATTTTTGGCCAAACAAACAAATGTCTCTTTTGTGAGCCTATCAGTTCACATATGTGTTGGCTGAAATGGTTTCATTTAAAGTAGGAGCCCTGGTGATTCAGAATACACTAAGGCTTTTATAAGAGGTAACTGTTTCGTACATTTATTGCATTTGAAGGAAACAACTTTTGCTTTTTGCCACATCACTTAAACTGAAAATCTTCAAGTTTTGTTACTTTTACTTTCAGTAAAAAAAAAAAAAAAGTACGATTTCTAGCTTTATTATTTTGTTACATTTTCTAAGTTAAACCAGCAGTTCTTTGATTCTTTAATTACCTCTTTTAGCAATTGTCCTAATTTTGTCTACTGTTTAGTTAAGTTTATAATAATGACAAGTTAGTTAATAATGACAAGTGTGGAAACCATAAAGTCTCGGGCTCTTTTTGTGCCACAATCTTAAAGGGTGTCAGTTCTCTCCACCCCCATCCCAGTCCTAAACCAGAAATATTCCATTTACAGTATCATCCTGATAAAATATTATAAAGAACATGCTCTTTTTACTGATGAATCACTTAACTCAGGCCCTCTACCTGCTACTTATTCATCTTGGGAGACATAATCAAGTTTGGACATTAGCATGACAATATACCTCTTTTTCTTTAAAAGTCTTCATAGGTGACATCCAGACCTTGGTGGCTATTGACATCATGATGCAGAAGCTTTAGCTGAAACGTGGAACACACTACACAAACAATTTCAGAAAAATACAAATTAAAAAAATAAGCACATCCTTTCAAATTTATATATTTTTTTGAGACTTTCCAAGCTTTAGATGATAATAATTTTAATGAGAACAGGCGATTTAGTTGCTGGGAACTCGTTGCATACACATGGGTGAACTTGGACATATTTATTTATATATCATTTTTAATAAATAAAAAAGTGATATCTCTGTCTTTGATGAAATAAACAACCATTAATGTTCCAACTCTAAATACAGTTAACTAAGACTGTAAACGCCCCTGAATGTTAAGTAATGCCTACTTTTTCTAACCTTTTGTAATATGAAGACAAAAACTGCATGCTATGCTATGGATGTTGTTTAGCAGCGTTTCTGCATTTCTGTTGGTCACATAGCATGCAATGTTTGCCAACATCTTATTAGCTTTCTTATTTGCTTCAGTAGACATTTCTGATGTGGACAGTGGCGTATACAGTACACCTCAACTCTTTCTCATATGTTGCACTTTCAACTTTCATATTCTTCTTTTATTTACTGGTGATTGTATATATTTTTTTTAGTTCATATGTATAAACCTTACAGTATGCGGCATATGCTTTCTGTAAATAAATGTATCTGCCCAACTCGGGAAAACTGTCCAGGTCAATATTGCAATTAATTTTCTGATTCTAGGGTATGTTTCAGTTTTGTTTGTTACATGCTTATCTATGTCTCATATAAAAATTTAAAAAGAACAGCCATCTCGTCTCTCACCTGTGGCAGAGCACCCATAACATTATTTAATTGTTAAAAGTTTCCTTGCACCACAATGTATTTCCTGCTATGTTTATGTGGAACCATTTGCACACTATGACATGAGCTGCTGGCTGATTTACGAGGTGTGATCAAAAAATACGGTGAATGTTTTAAAAAAGAAATGTTTATTGCAGTAAAAGATTTACAACTACTAGTCACCCTCAAAATACTCTCCTCCACTTCAATTGCATTTATCACAATGCTCCTGCCACTTTGCGAAGCAGTTCTGGAAGTTTTCTGTCTAGAGTGTCTTTAGTTGGGCTGTCGTGGCTGCCTGGATGTCCTCAGTGGATTGAAATTGTTTGCCTTTCATGGTCATTTTCAATTTAGGGAACAGCCAGAAGTTGCACAGTGCCAGATCCGGTGAATAAGGTGGATGCGGACACAGCGTAATGTTTTTATTTGACAGAAATTGTCGTACTAGAAGGGATGTGTGACAAGGAGTGTTGTCATGATGAAAAATGAAACCGTTTCAACATTTTCCTCAGTTATTGATGTTGAAGGACGTCCTGATCTTTTTTCATCTTCAGTTGAATCAGATCCATTACGAAATCGATCAAACCACTTGTAAACAGTCTTAATTGTCAGTGCAGTGTCACCATAAACCAATTTTAACATCTGATGGGTTTCCTGAGCTTTTTGCAATTTGAAACTGAATTTCATGTTAATGCGTTGCTTGATATCCATTATTAACGACAAACTTGAAAAACACACTTGAACTCAACAGTGGCTCACAAACGACTGACAGTATCAAGCAAGTTGAAACTTGTCACAAACTAGGATCTAGGATGAACATGTCAGAACCTGCATTGAATTGTTTTGTGTTGCTCTTGGATGGTGCTCTGCATCAACATTCACCATACTTTTTGATCAAACCTTGTAGATTGATCATTAGCCTCTGACATGATACCTTGTGTAAAGCGTTTTGAAAATAGAAATAAAGTATTTTATGCACCATTATGATTAAGTGCTTTTTAACTTTTTTATTTTTAATTAAAAGCAAATAACAATTCATATACTCAGATCAAACTTAACAAAACCAAAATTCAGCCCCCACCCAAAAGAAAGAGGGGAAAGCCAGCCAACAATGCCAGTCTTTAAAAGCAGCAAGGAATGGAGGAATTCCTTTTCCCCAATATAAAAGCTTATTCTGAAATGTTATTAATTTGATCCTGCCGTATTTTTAAAAGTTTTGAACAGATCCTCTGAGTGAGATTTTTTCCCCCAATTTCAAATAGACTTCAGTTATCCACTAACTTAAAAATGGTGGAGTGGGATTCTTCCAGTTGAGCATGATTAGTCTACATGCTAGTAGTGCGGCAAAGACAATTTACGCTTTACACCCATCAGCTGTTAATGGGTTAGGAGTGATTGTGACACCAAGGCTATCTGATAGGCAATCAAAGATTTCTGTTCAAAATGATCTTAATTTGGTGCATGCCCAAAACATGTGGCCCAGTGAGACAGTAGTTAGATTGCAATGTTCACAGGCTGAATCTTGCCCTGGAAACATTTTAGAAACATTCAAGATAAATGCGCTTGTTAGAATATTTTAAGTGGAATAACCGAGTGCTTTGCACATATGGATCTAGTGTATTCTGTAAATGGCTACCTTCCACTCCTTTTCTAAAATATTAAGTGAAAGATCCTTTCCCCATTGTACCCTGAGATCTTTGAAAGTAAGGGACTTTAAAATGTTTTTTTTAATATAAATTATAGAGATACTGAGTTTTCAAGACCAATCAGATCAATATTTCTTCTGGAATAGAAATAGGTGGAAGGTGAGGAAAATTGCACGAGTTTCATTTAACAAAGTCTTTAGCTTGATAGTAGTGGAGAAATTGTGTTGGTGAGTAGTTAAATTTGAAGTTTAATTGCTTGAATGATGCTAAAACATTTTCTGTGTACAAGTGTCTAAATGTTTTAATCCCACACATTTTCCAAACATTAAATACTGTGTATGTTTTGAGAGAGTGAAAAAAACTGGTTGTCATGTTGAGGTGCAACAGATAAGAGCTTCTCTGCCTTAAAGTGCCTCCTACATTGGTTCCATATTCTGATAGAACCAGTAAACCCCCGATTCTCTAAAGAATCGCAAATCCAAGAATGGTAATTACTTTCTGTTCCCTCCAGTCTTTGTAGGGATGTAAGATCATGGAGGGTGGGAGCGTCCTGGGAAAGTTTTCATTTAATGAAAGAAATATATTTGTAGTAAAGCTGTTTCTTTTTGGAGCCATGACTCATTTGGTTCTGGGGGGTATTTTCCGTACGTCGCTTAAATCATCCGAGATCAGGTGCCTCATCTTGGATAAGTTAATGCCGGTGACACTCATCCGGATAGGTTGGTTTTTCAAACGCAGCTGTGTATTAGATTAGTCGAGCTGGATCTAATCATACGAGATGAATGCGCGCGCCCGCGCTTAGTGAAAAGCCCATATATATTGAATCTAGAAAACACGATCAGCAAGTCTTTGATAGGCTGTAACAAAATGATGAAAGAACGGGCACGTTTTTTTTTCACACACGCGGCGCAAGACCTTTTATTCGAAGGACATGAAGAATTTCAAGATTTAATATGCACAAGGGGTAACACTGCAAAAGCAGCCCAGACCAGAAAAGACGACTGGCAAAAAGTGGCCGTCAAATTAAACGCTAAGTAGTGTGCATTGTACTTACTGAATGCAGCGTTTCATTTCCTATGTGTCAGATTAATTATTATTTACTATGTCATAATTCCAGATCAAACATGAGCACACGGAGAACATGGGAACAGGTTAAAGTGAAGTACAAGAATATACTTCAAACTGGTAAATATTGGTATATAACTATTTAAAGAATTGTTGACATAAAGAATCATATATAATATAAAAAAACATTAATTTTAAAGCTAATAAGGAGGCAGACAAGCAAAAAACAGGTGGAGGTCCACGCGGTTCAGACCTAACCCCTGCAGAAGAGTTGGCTCTCCAGCAAAATGCCCATCGCCCTGTTTCTGAGGGCATTCCAGGGGGAAGCTCCTCCTCAGAACCAGTGGCAGGATGCAGTGGTCACTTCATTTCAGGTAAAGATGGTCATTGCATATATTTGTCCTCCATATGTGCTATAGGTATGTTCCATATATCCCTGTTTTTTGTTGGGTCAGTTGCAGGGAATGTCATATCCCTTGAACCTGTGTCTGACCAACGAGATATTGACGAAGGTCAAATATTTGATGAAGACACTGTGTCTGATCATGCATCAGGAGGAGAGGTACATTTTCCAAATAATGTTTGATCAAATTCCACTCTGATCAGTCCCATGTGCCCCAATCACATTTGGAAATCCTGGTAATGAGAATGTTAGGCTGATTGTGGGATTCTTTATGGAACTGTGGGTGTTTTAGCCTGTGTATTTACCTACATGCAATGTCATGATACGCCTCTTTTATTGTCTGCACATGCAGGTGTCCAGGAAACACAATGAAAACCTGAAGGAAATGTTTCAGAGCCAAACAGACTTTACGAATTGCCTGGCAAACTGCACTTTTCGATAGATGTTCCGCATCGCCTACAGTATATAAAAAAGTGCCGCTTGCAAGAAACCTCAAAGCAATGCATACTGTCTGTGTGGTTGTGAGAGCCCGACTTCGCCAAGTTTGACTTCGAATATATGGAGCTAATAAATCTTTGAGGTACAATATTCCCCCTTGGCTAAAGCGGTATCTTTCGTACAGAATTTCTTCCAGGAGCAATAAAGGATCTTGCTGATCGCGCAAAACCCTCTCTATATGAAATTCTCTTCGTATAATTTGTGCAACAATATCAATTGGTCGCTCATTCATGAACGGCGAAGCCATGACTGGATGACTTCCATGCACCGTCACTGATCACATGTGTAAACTAATCCTTGTTTACGTAGAACAAACCTGCTTCGAGCAGGTTTGCGGATTAGGATGTGTTGCTATGACAACACTTCCAGCAAGAGTTTCGAAAAACCGACAGATCCAGGATCAGGCCAAATCGTCAACAATTACATCCGGCTAAACGACTAATCCACGTACGAAAAATACCCCCCTGGTGTTTCAGAAGCGCGTTGTAGGTGCCTTCATTCATTGTTTTTATCCATGCAGTCTCGTTTTTGTTTTTCTATGGGTGTGTTGTTAGCTAGAAGTCGTTTGCTGTTAGGAATCATAATTGAACCTCTGACCGCAGGCACTGTGGAGTAGCTGACTGTTGGCACTGTCAGTAGTCACCACTATCTCAAGTTTAAATACATACACATATATAGATAGACGCCGCATTCACTGTGTGTCCCAGTAGACTTGATACGTGAGCCTTATTGCGAGTGGCAAAAGTGCCATTTATACTAATACAGGTAGACGTGGAAACCGGGTTTTCTGATGAAAAAACAATAAAGTTTAAAACAGTATCGTTTACATACAACAGATTTTGGCAAATCGTTTAAATGCAATTATTAATATCCATTTATACACTAATAATGGCAATTATTAAATAATAATATTATTATTATTAACCATTCCTCCCATATAAGTAACATTTCGGGGACTGCCTTCACACTCCTCTCGCTCACTCAGATCTTGTAATTTGAGAGTATTCAGTCTGGCAATATGGTGCAGCCTTAGTTTGTGGAAGACAGACACAACTAAAGACATGAGCATAAAATGATGGTTGTCAGTTTCAAACTGTGTTTCCACAATGTGCTCCTTGAGAAAAAACATCATCAAGTTTGAGACACGTTAACAGCTAACAACAATCTACATAGTGACTAAATACGTTTAGCCAAAACATTGTTTGGAGGCTCACTTGAGCACATAAATGCATAGCTTTGCTAGCTTAGCCTGGCTTAGCTAAAGTAAAGATTATACAACGGGATTTTCTAACGGCCAAATATAACCAAAATAATTGTTCAGCCTTACCTATGAAATGTAATCCCTCGGGATCTGGTTTGGAGCGTACAGCGGTTTGTACAATCCCAAGCAGCACATTATTCATTACTTCACTCCACAGCAGTGACACTCACAATATGGCGGCGACGTTGACGTACGATTCTGCTAGTCATGAGGTGTCTAGTTATTCTATGTCAATGTTTAAATATGTCACCATGGCAACTTGTTGGCGTACCCACTTTACGTCAAGTTTAGTTTACAGGTTGTGTTGTGTTGTTTGGGCACCACTTACTGACTTTGGGAAGCCACTGGGTTTGACTGTTGGGCGCTGTGCGAGTGCACATGTGCTTTTGGCACGGGTTGCGTCTGGCGTCCGTGTATATATACAACCTTCGTATACATTACTAAACGAAGGTTTTATATGCAGTGGTGTGCGCGTTCGGGCGGCGGTTGTATTGTGACCTGAAGTTTAGTTTACAGGTTGTGTTGTGTTGTTTGGGCGCTACCTACTGAGTCTGTGAAGCCGCTGGGTTTGACTCTGGGGCGCTGAGTCGCAGTGCGTGTGCGCTTCGATGCATCCGTCGTCCTGCGTCCGTGCATATATCCATACGGTCTCGTCTTTGTTGTTCTGTGGCTGTGTCGTTAGGTAGATGTCGTTTACTGTTAGGAAGCATAATCCAACTTACATTTAATACTGAATTAACGTTATGTGCTTCACATATGCCACACTGACTGCTGGCACAGTGGATTAGAGCAAGTGTAGTTTACAGGTTGTGGTGTTTGGGCGCCATGTACTGACTCTGGGACGTATGGGCTCGGTTTTGTATTACAAATCGTTGAGCTCTTTCCATTTGGAGCCGTGACTCCATTGCCTCTGCTGACACCGACTGCTGGCACAGTGGATTAGAGCAAGTTTAGTTTACAGGTTGTGTTGTTTGGGCGCCACCTACTGACTCTGGGAAGCCGCTGGGTTTGACTCTGGGGCGCTGCGGCGCATTGCGCATGCGCTTCGGTGCATCCGCCGTCTGTGGCGCAGTGCGCATGCGCTCGGTGCGTCCGCCGTCCGTGCATAAATTAAACTGTCGTTTAGTAATATAGATGAAGGCCAAATGTGTAATTGGTGTATTGACATTAGTTTGCATTTACTGGAGCACAAAGCATGCAATATGAGTTCCAAATAAATGAGTTTATGATGATTGAATCTAATTTGTTAAAAAAAAATTGTTAATGTACAGTATATGGGGATGGTTTGAAAGAGAAAAATAAGCTTGGGAAGGATGTTCATCTTAACAATGTCGATTCTCCCTGCTAATATGAGATGGAAGGTGAAGTATCTGTTCACATCTTGTTTAATTTTTTCCGTGCAGACAGCAAAATTTTGTTGAAAAAGAACTTTATATTTACTTATGATATTTACTCTTAGATATTGAAACTGAACTACTAAGATAAATGGGAAGATGTCCAGTCTAATATTTTGTGCTAAAGAGTTCACTGGAAAATGCACACTTTTATTCAAATTAATTTTGAGTCCTGATATCTTTTGAAATTCTGCTAGTACTGTTAGGACTGCTGGCATGGAATTTTATAGGTGAGATACTGTATATATACAGTACCTTATCATCTGTGTATAATAATTTCTGTCCTTCCCTGAAAATCCCCTTTATCTCTGATGCATTTCAAAAGCAAACAGCCAATGGCCCAAATGGCAATTGCAAAGAACAATGGTGATAGGGGACATCTTTGTCAAGTATTGCATTCTTCTGTAGTTTGAACTAGTCTGAAATAATGTTGTTAATACGAGCTGAGGCTTCTGGACCAAACCCAAATTTGTGCAAAGTGGTGAATAGGTAATCCCATTCAACCATATCAAATGCTATCCATGTATACGGTATGCTGCTAAGATCTTGGTACTCAATTTGAAGTCCTCTCCAGTTATTTTAGAGAATAGTTCAGCTATGAATTTCACTGGGTTTGGACTTTCACGTTTTTCAGGGAGACATGATTCTGATGTTTTTCCTTCTACAAAAGGTCCATAAATATTTGGACAGAGACAACTTTTTTCTAATTTTGGTTCTGTATATTACCACAATGAATTTTAAATGAAACAACTCAGATGCAGTTGAAGCACAGACTTTCAGCTTTAATTCAGTGGGGTGAACAAAACGATTGCATAAAAAATGTGAGGCAACTAAAGCATTTTTTAACACAATCCCTTCATTTCAGGGGCTCAAATGTAATTGGACAATTGAATCAAAGGCTATTTCATGGGCAGGTGTGGGTAAGTCCGCCGTTATGTCATTATCAATTAAGCAGATAAAAGGCCTGGAGTTGATTTGAGATGTGGTGCTTGCATGTGGAAGATTTTGCTGTGAACAGACAACATGCGGTCAAAGGAGCTCTCCATGCAGGTGAAAGAAGCCATCCATAAGCTGCGAAAACAGAAAAAACCCATCCAAGAAATTGCTACAATATTACGAGTGGCAAAATCTACAGTTTGGTACATCCTGAGAAAGAAAGCAAGCACTGGTGAACTTAGCAACGCAAAAACACCTGGACGTCCACAGAAGACAACAGTGGTGGATGATCGCAGAATCATTTCCATGGTGAAGAGAAACCCCTTCACAACAGCCAACCAAGTGAACAACACTCTCCAGGGTGTAGGCGTATCGATATCCAAATCTACCATAAAGAGAAGACTGCATGAAAGTAAATACAGAGGGTGCACTGCAAGGTGCAAGCCACTCATAAGCCTCAACAATAGAAAGGATAGATTGGACTTTGCTAAAAAACATCTAAAAAAGCCAGCACAGTTCTGGAAAAACATTCTTTGAACAGATGAAACCAAGACCAACCTCTACCAGAGTGATGGCAAGAAAAAAGTATGGCGAAGGCGTGGAACAGCTCATTATCCAAAGCATACCACATCATCTGTAAAACACGGTGGAGGCATGGGCGTGCATGGCTGCCAGTGGCACTAGGACACTAGTGTTTATTGATGATGTGACACAGGACAGAAGCAGCCGAATGAATTCTGAGGTGTTCAGAGACATACTGTCTGCTCAGATCCAGCTAAATGCAGTCAAATTGATTGGGCTGTGTTTCATGATACAGATGGACAATGACCCAAAACATACAGCCAAAGCAACCCAGGAGTTTATTAAAGCAAAGAAGAGGAAAATCCTTGAATGGCCAAGTCAGTCACCTGATCTTAACCCAATTGAGCATGCATTTCACTTGTTGAAGACTAAATTTCAGACAGAAAGGCCCACAAACAAACAGGAACTGAAAGTCGCTGCAGTAAAGGCCTGGCAGAGCATTAAAAAGGAGGAAACCCAGCATCTGGTGATGTCCATGAGTTCAAGACTTCAGGCTGTCATTGCCAGCAAAGGGTTTTCAACCAAGTATTAGAAATGAACGGGCGGCACGGTGGCGCAGTGGGTAGCGCTGCTGCCTCGCAGTTGGGAGATCTGGGGACCTGGGTTCGCTTCCCAGGTCCTCCCTGCGTGGAGTTTGCATGTTCTCCCCGTGTCTGCGTGGGTTTCCTCCGGGTGCTCCGGTTTCCTCCCACAGTCCAAAGACATGCAGGTTAGGTGGATTGGCGATTCTAAATTGGCCCTAGTGTGTGCATGGTGTGTGGGTGTGTTTGTGTGTGTCCTGCGGTGGGTTGGCACCCTGCCCAGGATTGGTTCCCTGCCTTGTGCCCTGTGTTGGCTGGGATTGGCTCCAGCGGACCCCCGTGACCCTGTGTTCGGATTCAGCGGGTTGGAAAATGGATGGATGGATGGATTAGAAATGAACATTTTATTTCCAGTTATTTAATTTGTCCAATTACTTTTGAGCCCCTGAAATGAAGGGATTGTGTTAAAAAATGCTGTAGTTGCCTCACATTTTTACGCAATCGTTTTGTTCACCCCACTGAATTAAAGCTGAAAGTCTGCACTTCAATTGCATCTGAGTTGTTTCATTTAAAATTCATTGTGGTAATGTACAGAACCAAAATTAGAAAAAAGTTGTCTCTGTCCAAATTGTATATGTATCTTCCAGCACAACCAGTTTGTCAGCGAGTCCTTTACATTCCGATTTTGCAGTTGTTACCTTTATGTCACCGGCAAGTGTCGATTGTTCAACTATTTCAGTATGAGTCGTAAATGATTGCTTAACATCTTCAAGCTGAATAAATAGCAAGTACTCTATAATTTTATTCTCTAACTTAATTGTATTTTCCTGTGTTTTTTCATCAATTTTTTCCAGACTTTCTGTAAAGACTGTAGTACTAGGATGTTGTACTGTGTTAGCCATTATGAATGTAGTGAAAAGTCATGCAAAATGACACCTTTTATTGGCTAACTAAAAAGATTACAATATGCAAGCTTTCGAGGCAACTCAGGCCCCTTCTTCAGGCAAGATTTGTTTACATCTTGCCTGAAGAAGGGGCCTGAGTTGCCTCGATCTTGCCTTACTTGTGTAGCATAATGCACACTTTAGTTACCCATGATTATGCTCAAAGCATGCAAAATGTATGCAGTGTTTTCTAAAATACTGTTAAATAGATACTTTTGGAAAATCAGCACACATTGTAAACAGAAAATGCAAGTCACACAAGGTGACCTTTTTGAATTGAAGATCCCACTCTCATTCATTTCTCAACAGTCTTCAATCTTTGCCATGCTACAACATTTGTCACTATTGGCTAGTATTACTGCATATCATAAACCTGTTTTTGTGTAGAATGGAGATAAAAAAATATCACTACAAACTACCCTTGCATAAGTAATGTATAAAAAAATGTGATTTCATTTGCCATGTGAAGGTCTGGATTTTTGACCAGAGCATGACCATATCTTAAACTTCTTACTGCTGAAAAATTGTTCTAGCTCAATAATACAAACAATGCAGCATGTCTTTAGATTTTGCACCTGAACATATAATTAATTTTATCTTTTGCATCATATTCCATAAAAAAGATGGGTTGCCTTATGCAACATATCAATGTTTGCATACCTATGAAATAAATATGCAATAGACATGTTTTGTATAGTTACAGTAACAGTGTAATAGAAGGCTTGACTATTTGCTGCTCTGACCTTTAATTAACTTGGGGATTGGTATTCTAGAAAGCAGAGGGAAAACGGAGTGCAATAACTCAAAAGAATATATATTATAGTGCTGTACCTATGATGGATTTTGCTTGCACAAATTATTATGCATAGAAAAGCATTGCAAGCAAAACCAGTGGAGAATTTCTACAGGCCACTAAACTAAATCAGCCCACTTCACAGTTGTCTTTGAGGTCTACTGTGGCTGCAGTTTTTTTTTTTTTTTTTGTTTCGCAGTGTCATTTCAGGTCATTCTTTCTCAAAAATCTCATCCAGATGATCCATGAACCAAAGCAGATTAGTAATTTTCAGAATTTCACTTTTTTCTCTTCCATTTCTTTCCAAATATCTTAACACATGTACTGTATTGCATGATGAACATGCACAAGTGCAAATGGGGGCAAGTTTATGGTTGTCTGTTGGTTCCTATGTCATTGGTATCTCTTCTTTTCCTATCCCTCTTGTCCAAAACAAGTTGTGGGGAAGCTGGAGCCAATCCCACAAGTACAGGGTACAAGACGGGAACAATCCCAAGACAGGGTGCCAGTCTATCACAGGGTGAATACACAAACATGACGGCCAATTTTGCAACACCAGTTGAACTAACTTTCATGTCTTTGAACTGTGGGAGATCAGTGCAACCAGAAGAAACCCACACGTACATGGGAGAACATGCAGGGAGCTCCTAGGACATGAACCCCAGTCTCCTTGTTGCAAGGCAGCAGCGCTACCACTGTATCACCATGCCACTTGTCATTGGCATGTCATTGTTAATCGACAGCTTGTTAAGAAAACAAGAAGTAATTAAAAAGTTAATGCAGCTGTTTGGAACTAAACAAATCAATTAAGGGTGTAAAATCTTAACAAGTGGGTTAACTATGGTAAAATAAAACAAAAATGTTGCTTGAGCTAATATTGCTTCAGCATGAATTATGTTCTAATTAAGAAACTTAGTTTGAATAAACACATTTAGTAGCTGAGGCCCAACAGAATTGACCTTGGGTACCTCTGAAATACTCCAGAAATGTAATAATAGCAGTATATAATTGCTTGATTGGTAGTTTCTTGTCAAACTGACAACACTCAGTTATACTTAGCTTCTGCATTTACTTGTCAATCATTATAATTCAGAACACTTGTCTCTTTCTCTTTTTAGTAGTCAGCCACTTCTGCATTTCTTGGAGAAGGTTATGGTGATAACCAAAAAAAGGGTAAACCAGACTCAGTTTTCCCTAAGGGACTTTACCTTATCTTGGGGAAGTCCTGCTTCAGCTCAGCTGTTAATTATAAACAGTGCAGCACTTCTGACAGAGCTCTGACCTATTAAATCTATCTTACTAGGGGGCTCCGCCCCCTGCTCGCTTCGCTCGCCAACCCCTGGTGTTGTGAAATTACAAAGAGCGTGATGTATGAATGAGATATAGCATAGTGTGAAGGTGTAGATGACGCATATAGGAAGCAAATAAAGTTGTCCATGTCCAAAAACGGGCTCAGAGAGGTAGATGTCAACTTTGTCCATGGTTTGTCCTTGTGATTTGTTGATGGTCATGGCAAAGGCAGGTTTAATGGGGAACTGTCGCCGTTTAAGTGTAAAAGGTAATTCCAGGTCAGAACTTGTAAGATCAATTCTAGGAATTAGAACAGTATTGTTAGTATGTGATCCTGTAAGAAGTTTTGCTTCAATAACATTGTGTGGCATGGTGTTGACGACTAAACGTGTACCATTGCATAAACCCTGTTTAGTGTTAAGGTTTCTTAATAGCATGATTATTGTTCCGTTTTTAAGGCTAAGATTGTGTCGTGGTAATCCGGCTGGGTTAATAGTGTTCAAATATTGTAAGGGGAAATTAAGATGGTCATTGTCGTCATCAGAGTCAACTTTGTCAGAGCTTAGAAAGAGTTGTGCCTCTCCAGGAAGTAATGAAATGACCTGGTTATTAATGTGATCAACATTAATATTTTTTGGACATAATATAGTTCGTTGTGTTAAAAGGGGTATTTGGTGTAATGAGATTGCTGTTCCAAATATCTCCGGATCTCTTTTGAAAGCAATGCCAATTGTCTACGTATTTTAAGATGGACTGAAGAATAGCCGAGCGCATGGCATGTGGAACAATAGCTAAGCACTGTGTAAAATCTCCTCCTAATAAAAGTACCTTTCTTCCAAAGGGAATATTATTATTCATCAATGTTTGTAGAAGTTTATCAATGGTGTTGAGTAAGTGACTGGATGCTATTAGATGCAAAAGCAAATGAACTATTGTAGGATCTAATGCAGTTCATAAAGTTTTTACTTTCAGGTACTTCGTTAGTTAGAAGCTTTTGTAGATATGCAGGATATGATTGTAAAGGAGGCAGTCTAATTTGACCCTTTTGACAACAACGTGTAAATTCATTACTTGTATTGCCAGTTGTTTCTTCAGGGAAGTTAAGTGAATGACAATGATTGCAAATGACATTCATTAATCCCAATGAATTTTCATGAATAGTGGACTCATTATTGAACGCGTTGTCAGCTAACTGGCACAATCGTTTAGCAGGTGTCTGTCGTTGATGTCGTTGACGTGTATCTGTTGTCTGTGCCGTTTGAGAGGCGCGTCGTTGTATGTGCAGGATTTGGGACGTGCTATTCTGGAGCTGTAATCGATTTGCCTGTGCTGTGTGAGAAGCCCGTTGCAGTTTACGGTGTTCATTGTTTGTATTGAGCCTTGCGCGTTTTTGAATGTCGGTTAGTCGAGCTTTCTCTTTTTGGAGCCTTGCCTGCTTGTTTTCCGGTATTCCAGATGCGCGTTGTAGACGTCTGCGTTTATTTATTTTGTCCCTTCGCTGCCGTTTTTGAATCTCTGAGACTCGAGGTGTTTCGTTTTGAACCCTTGCCTGTTTCGATGCAGCAGTTTGAGATGCGCGCTGCATGCGTCTACGTTCATTGTGTCTGTCCATCTGCGCTCGTTTCTGTAACTGTGTTAGTTGAGCTTTGCGTTTTTGGAGCTGAGACATTTTTTCTTCAGGGGTTTAAGAAGCGCGTTGTAGGCGCCGACGTGTATTGTTTTTTTTCATGCGGGTTCGTGTGTTTGGTCCCGTCACTCGAGCCGTATCGTTTTGTACCCGTGATCGTGAATTCATGACTTGTTTGTTCTTCAGCGTTAGAAATATGGATAAGTAATAAGGAGGATCACACTCACTGTTAATATGGAGCCTTTTCTGTGGTTGAACGGTTAATAGTGCATCAGTGTAATGAGATCGACCTATGCTGCATAATTTGAAAGTGTTCAGATGACGTATGTTTAATACGGACGGTTCGTTTAGTAATGGGGCTTTGTGTCTCATTTCTTATTTATGTTAGTGTGGTCGTGGGTCCGAATCCTCCTTTTTGTGTATGTTTCGTGTGCTATGTCCGTAGTCTGTCCCGTTTCGTGTCCAATGGGTTTGTGTGGCGCTCGCGTCTGACTTCTTTTTTTTTTGTGAGCTAGGGGCGCGTTGCCTCACTTTTTTTTATCTCTATTAGTGGAGGGGGTGTTTGTGTGTCGTGGGTCTGAATCCTCTTCTTTGTGTGCGTACCGTTTCGTGTGCTATGTGGCGCTTGCGTCTGACTCCTTTCTTTTTGGTGTTCTAGGGGTGCGTCGCCTCATTTCTTATTTCAGTTACTGGAGGGGGGCTTTGTGTGTCGTAGGTCTCAATTCTCTTCTTTGTGTGTGTTCCGTTTCGTGTGCCATGGGCTTCGTGCGGCGCTGTGTGCGGCGCCGGCGTCTGACTCCTTTTTTCTGTGTGCCATGGGCGCCTCATTTCTTATTTTACGTTGCTTTCCATCCGGTTTCCGTTGCTTGGAAGGGGTTTTTGTGGGGGCGCCTGCGCAGTACGTCTTTTGCGTCCATGGCCCATGGCCGGATGTCCCTGCGTCCATCCGGTTTACCATTCTCGGTTAGTAATGTGGATAAATTTTCTGACTCACTTGAGAAATTGCTCTCCTCACTCTTTGTTTACATCTAATAGCCTACCAACTCCTGTTATTTATTCAACCTGTAAGTCCTGTACAAAGATGCATTTTTGAGCACAATTCCGCTTTATGGAGGAAACAAAAAACAATTACCATGCCACATGAAAGCCATCTTACTAGGCTGCATAATAAGGATAAAAGAATTTGAGATACTGTATGTTTGCCAAAGGACAATGACTCATTTATTTCCTGTTACCAAAGTATGTTCCCGTAATAAAACCTGCATGGAATCCACACAGTATTGTTGTAGAATGCACCATAAATTAATTGATTCCTGCAATTCTACACATTTACCTGGTACAAATGTAGCCTGTATTTCTCTTCATTATGTCAAAATACTTTGATCAAATACAAATATTACATGAAAATAATAGTAGTAGTAGAATTAATAGTAAGTAGTAAAATAAATAATTATGTAGTTGTGCCATTAAAGTTCTACTATACATTTCAATTACAGAAAATTCACTTATACATAAAGAACTGAAACAATTTAGTTTTAGTCACAAATAATTCAGCAATATGACATGTTCTTACAAATGGAGAAAATATATGCAAATGCAGAAGTTTCAAAAATATTGCAGGTCTTCACAGGAGTGTTGATCTAACATCCAACAAAACTAAGCTTAATAGCAAGGTGTAAGATAGCTTTCATTGAATAACAGTGGTTATATAAGAAAATACAAAGGAAGTGTTCTAAAATAAAAATTGTTTTCAGATTTGATTTTGCCAAAGACCTTGTGAACAATCCACAGTCTATATTAGATAAACATTGGATGGTAACGTAAAAGCGTATTTTTCATTGCTAAGTAAGTACAGTTTAGCAAAACCGTGATCTCAAAAATGAAACATGATGGTGTTTATGCAAAAGTTTGATTGCTTGCATTAATTGAGGTAACAGTGAACTTGGTATTTCTTCAACAATTACTAAATAGAAATATTAAGGTATCTGTTGCTAAACTAAAGCTTTACAGAAGGTGCAGCACAAGACAAAAGCTATACAAAACAATGAGTGAAGCAAAAAATGTCTTTTGGAATGACTGAGTTGTAATCTATTCTTAACTCCAATATAAATATCATGGCAAGGCCTGAATCCAGCCGTTCAAGGAAGGCAGCTAAAATATCATTGAACAATAAGACAAAATACATGTACCTTCAAGCCTTTTTGTGGATGTGATTGACAAGTGCAGGATGTGGTTGGTTTAAGTCATTTACTGAAAAAGGAGGTGACATTAATTGCCTAATCAAATGTTTCTCAAATGTCTTAACAAAAGAAGTCAGTATTGTGTCAGTGTATTTGGAAAAGAGAAGAGAGGTTTATTTTTATTGTACTTGTTTAATCAGGCTGTCAATTATGGATAAAGACATAATTACTTTCAGTATGCAATTAATGCAGATATTAAAAAGGTTCAAAACATTGTAGGATGGTCTGAAACTAAAAGACACTGTGACCTGCTAATTTTTTCTTCATATCAGTATTTCTCTGCTCAGCCTAAGAAATAATTTTTGTTTGTAAATTGACTTCTCCTTAAGACATGTAGACAAAAACATGACAAAAATAATACGTTGGCTGACAAATAAATTGTAGTGGATAAAATGTCACAAAACTAGGTGTAGCATTACATCTTGTTTCTTAGTCTACAGAATTTGAGACAAAGAATAAAGAAAAGGAAGACTTAATTAAAAAGGAGTTAGTTCAGTGTATGTCTGGAAACTCTCAAATGATCAAGGCTTTACAAGGTTTAAAGATTTAAACCATGATGTGTTATTCTTATTTCTGTCTAAATGTTTGTACTATCGTTTCCATTTCCCTTGAGAGGAAAAGGAAACTATTGATCCCTGTATAGATCTATCTATGATTTCTGACTTGGGAGCTTCATAATTTCCATCCATTTTGAAATCTGCTTAATTTCATTTTCTCTGACAGCATCAGATGCAAGAACAAGGATTAATCCCATATCGGGGTGACTACATGTATTTCCTGTATTTCCTTGGGTTTTGAAAAATAGCTTTCTTCCAAGGGTCTATGAATTAAAGCATAATTTTTGTTTAAAAATAAAATCTTAGTTGAATTTGTTGTGTAATTGATATAGTTCTGCATTTAAGGTAATTTGACAAAGTTTAAAGTATAGTATTTTACCTAAAACAGAGACTAAAGACAATTAATTTGTTAATGCTACAGAGCAGTATAGGTCTAGACTGTTATTTGCAGCAATTGAATTTGACACAGTTCATTGCACTCATTCATGTAATCAAACTTCTTTATCTAGCATGGGTTTTTGATGGGCTCCAGGCTAGCCTGGCAGCATTTGGGGCAGGGCAAGAACCAATCTTGGACAGAGCACTCACACTCAATCTGGTCTCAGTCCATGGAATGAACAATTATTAAACAATTCTCCTCTCTTTTTATACTTTTTTCTAATTACATCACCATATTTAATATATCAGATCATCTGACTCTTAATATGCAGAACTTTATCATCTCATCCAATCAACTAAACACACCAGTAATTTCTGACTCCTGACATTTCTCTCATTATTCTGAACACCGTTTCATTAAGAGTGTTCAGCAGAATATCCTATTGATCTCATTACCGTTTCATAGGAGGGGTGTATGGATTTTCCCATCAGTTTATCTCATCTTTCTGCAGGGTGTTCATTACCTATTTACCTTATTCTATCCTTGGAAAATTGTTGGTGCAGAGATGAGGCAAAGACCTCACATGCTTAAGTTTTAAGTTACATTTAGTTAACCCTTAAGTTAAATCCAGTCCTTTTCCTTATGTCTAATAATTCATTCTGTTATAGCTTTTTATATACTTGTAATAGATTGTAAAAGATTATTATATATTAACAAAAATTCTATTAACACCCACCTGTTAACTTTGATAAGGAAAACTGTTTTGGTACATTTGTTTAGGGCAGTGGGATACACAGAGGTGACACCATTACAATACATATAGCTGAACTTGTGCAACTACCGTATATACTCACGTTTAAGTTCTCCCGCAGATAGGTCGGGGCTTGATTTTTACCGTATAATTGATCCAAGAGATTATGATATGCTAACGTCCACTGAGAGAGTAACCACGGAGCACACTGCCTTTTTTTTCTATGTTTTGTGCCTGCGTGACCACACGGTAATACTTGGACTATTCTGAAGCGACGTTTGCACTGTTGTGTGTTTTTTGTATCTCACGCCCTCATACACCTTTATCGTAAGAGCACCCCTTATCTACAAAGGAGCGTTAGATCAGAAGAAAATATGAAGCTGGTTTTAAATTAAAAGTCGTTGAAGTGGTGAAAGAAATTGGTGACTGCATTGCTGCAACAAAATTTTCTGTGTCTGAGAAACTGGTGTGAGATTGGAGGAAGCAAAAAGATGTAAAAAAAACAATTAATTCTCGTATTTTTGAACGGGCTTATAAGTCGAGGTTTGATTTTATGATTGATTTGCGGGTTTCAAGACCCGACTTATACAAGAGTATATACAGTATTTATACATTTAAGCATTGATATTTGATGGCATTTTAACCGCTAGCACAGTTTCCATTCATGTCAAAATTATATGAACATCCTATTTTCTTCAGAGTGTAGGTTTTGCTCTCCTCTTGAACCTAATTAATTTCTTTTTTGGGAAACAACAAAGCATGGAAACTGTTCTAGCCAAAAATGACCCCTGGTCATTGCAACTTAAATGTCTTTTTTATGTACGAATGTTTGAGATGGTGATTGGAAATTTAAAAAATTTCCAGAACATATGTAAAGTGTTACTTTAATATTCTCCTCGATTTATGTTGAGTAAAAGACATCACTAATAAGAAAACTTGACATGACTGTGTGATGATATACAGTCCATCTTTAATCCTTATTACTTGTGCTGAATTTACTTCTGTCTAATAAGCACTATTGTTATTTTTAAAATTGAACCATGAAAAATTGATGTGTTGCCAATGTGATTTATGCCATTCTACAGAAAGCTGCCACATTCTTTGTCTGCGACTCATCAACACTACCCCAGTTTGCTTCTACCACATTAAAAACAGTGCCTTTATTTTTCTAATCCTCTTTTTCACAGATGCAGAAGTGTATTTATGTATTCATTCATTTGTGTTTTTTTTATTTTATATGTCAAAGTACCCTTATGTATAAAGATTCCCATACCAGAAAATAGAAACTAAAATGTATCATGTACCCTTATAACTTTAATGACGTGGAATTTTTCAGTCTCTTTTATTCTGCTTCTATTTTTTGGAAATCTGGAAAGTAAAACCTGACAGATGATGAAAATGATGAAAGAGTGAAAGAAGGCTCCTCTAAAAGTGCCTAAGCTTGAAATACGTTTTACTTCCTTACATTCCTGTAGCACCACCTTGCAACTCTGAAAGCGTGTTTTTTTTTTTTTTTTTTTTTTCCATTAGGGGCTGGCACTTGGTGAAGCTCTTCAATTGTATATTGCTTACATGCTGTTCAGTTAGCACAGCTTTTGTTGGGGAAGCAGCTGTTATCCTTGCGTGGAGTGCTAGGCAAACATGGCATTTCTGAAGTGGGCTTTTGGAGCCTTAGGTCTTTGTGGTATATTTCTTATAGGAAATCACGGAAGTGAAATAGATGGAAAGAAAAAGCTGATTGTGAATAGGTACAGTTCCCAATGAGCAGCTAGCCTGGAGTGAAGACAAACTAATAATACAGTTTCAATCTGGTAAGAAATTCTTTTTAAATGTATTTGCATCTGCATTAAATGCATTTAAAGACACGAAGATCATCAACATTTATTATAAACAAATATTCTGTTTAATTTGGGGGAAAAAACAAACTAACTTTGCTAAATTCTTTGTTATAGTTATTTTTGAAATAAGTGTTGTGCACCATTTTGGGAAAATCTTATCTGTAGAAAACGGAGTTAACCTGAAATTTTCACTACTTGAACTTTATGCTGTTATTTATAAGTGACAATTCTGATTTTATTGTTTAGAAATACACTTGTGCTACATGAAACAGGAAACTTAGCAGGTGCAAGTAAATTTGGCATTTCAGTACTTGTTTTGTGTGCTATGTATGAAAAGAGGGATATTTGTCCTTTTAGTCTTTAACATCTAAAAATTATTTTACACACTACTTTTATAAAAAAAAATTGTTAGTCATGAATTTTCAATTTTTTAAATTTTCTTACCAAAATTAAATATACCTTTGCATTGAGAACACCATTCAATATGAATTAACTACAAATTAATACCATTTAATTAAAATTGATCCCTATAAATCCCTTTTAGATGTTGATATAAATCTATTATTAAACTGAAAATGGCTCATAATTCATTTCTTTGAGACATTGTGCATTTAGATATTTTTCTTTAAATTTAAATACATTTTATTACATGTTCAGAACTTTCCAGTAGGTTTGCACAGTTGACAGTGCTTAAACATGAGCTGCTTTTCTCTTTCAGAGTCCTGGGTTTGCATTCTTACCTGGGCACTGCCTGTGTGGAATATGCACTTCTTTCCTTTGTCTGCATATGTTTTTCTTGGGGCACTTTGGCCTTCTTTTATCCCAAAGATGTGCATTTTGGATTGATTGGTGACACATTATGTGTGTATATAAATGTGCCCTGTATTAGGCAATGTCCTGTCCAGGGCTGGTTCCTACAACATGTCTGATGCTTCCAAGATAGGCTGTTGCTGCTGAGACCAATAAAATTAGATTCAGTGGATGGAAGTTTTTAATACACTGAAAGATACTTTTCTTCACACATACAAGTGAAAACAGTTTTTTTTATTTTCAATACACATAAACCCTCAATTATTTTTGTTAATCTATATATATAAAATCCCTATGTGCGTCCAGGTGTCCATGTGTGGGTGTCTTCTGGTGAAGTGCGCATGCGCGGGGCACAGTGCGATGCGCGATATTACTGTCAGAGAAAGTTAGAGGCATTTTATGGAAATACAAACCAGTATTACTACGAGAGGAAATTAAAGGTACACAATACAGTGACGCATATTACAGCCACATACAAGCCAGTATTACTGTCAGAGGAGATTAAAGGCATATTACCGACGCGCACGCCTGTATTACCGCCAGAGAAAATTAAAGGTATATTACGGACGTACAAGCCAACGGACGTACAAGACGGTATCCTTCAATAAGGGTGCGCACAAAAAGGCGAGCCTCAAAAGGGCGGCCTCAATTGGGTGCAGCGAATAAAGGCACGCGTAAATAAAGATCTGCACCTTTGTTGCTCTTCACATATTCCAGAGCCATTTGAACTAAATTATCTACGAACGCCTTTATTCACCGCGCTCAATTGAGGTCGCCCTTTTGAAGCTCGCCTTTTTGTGCACGCCCTTATTGAATAGAGCCGTACAAGACAGTATTACTGTCACAGAAAATTAAAGACACACAATACACGGCGGCAGCCCACAAAGAACGGTCAACTCAGCAAGTAAACATCAACAAAAGAAAGGCTGAAAGAAAGAAAAATATGACCAACAAAAACAATGAGGTCAAAGTCCCTTGCCATTTAATATAGACTGTTCCTACTAATGTTTATGCACTACTGTTCTAGCGCCCGTTATTGTAACGGGCTAAATGACTAGTTATTAATAAATAGACATTATAGGTCAGTAATTTAATATGAAATTTGTTTATTTTGGTAAGGTACACTTTTAGATTACTAGTTGAAATCTATAAACTGAATGATATTGATTTTAGAAGTTCTAACATGGTTATATGATATACTGTATAATCTTACTCTTTTTATTTAATGTTGTAGTAGCTGTACGTTTTTCTGTGCATGAAATTTGCCAAGTCTCATAATGAAATATTGTATAAACTTCTTGGTTTAACCTTTATATGAAGTTAGATTTTTTATACTAAAGGAAATATGTATTTTATGATGATCTCCTCTCTAAATGTTTTCTGTAACCAAGATTACTGCTCTAAAATAATCCCCATCAGACCAATTATGTAGCAGATTTTCATACCTGTAGTGGTGTTTTTGGCATGATAATTATGTGCGTAAGTGTTCAGTAGACTGTATGCAGGGGTGGAGCCATTCTGAGAAGTGGAAAGATGGTGAAAGAAATTATTCAGAGGGTGTGGTCGTGTGTGTATTTTGGTTTGTTTGTGAGAGCGAGATCAACACCAAGAGAGACAAAGAGCTTGACCAAAAGATATGATCAAGCACATAAAAAGCAGTACGTGCAACTCAAGATCTGAACTTCTGCTTAAATCTAGTGATGATGAAATGCCTGCTAAATAATGCCATTCAAAAATCCTATAAAATAAAGATGTATGATCATACTTTGTCATACAGTACAACTACAAATATTAAAAAAAAATCCAATTAAAATCTATTTCAACATACATCAAATACCTAACACTGATAGCAGACATGCAAATGAGTGTTTATTAAGTAAACAGTGCACTGAACTGCTAATACATAACAGTCAACGTTCAACACATTTACAATTCCAATCCAAGAATTTAGAGTATAGTTCGGCAGGCAAATGTTGTCTGAAATGTTTAATTTGCTGCTTTTGGTCAATAGACAAAATGCTAAACTGTATTGTACTTAATCAACATGATCCCTGGTAATGTTGATGACAACTGTTTTCAATGTTTTGAGATGTACAAGTTCAACGCAGCTTTTAAGTTACTTCAAAGAAAATTCAAACACTTGAAAGGACTATGCCCTTCCAGCACCAAAAAAGGAACCCAAAAGTTCTACATGCTGCATGTGCATACATGCAAAAATTTATGCTGAAAAAATGTGGTGTTAAAAGGCCCATCAAAGTAATCTCAAAACAGCTTAGCAGTAACAGGATTGTATTTCCCAAACACCAAAATATATTCTAGTTAAGAAATTGCATTGAGCATGTAAATTTGAAAAAAAAATTACAACTTAGTTGGGTTTGCTAATCAGTTTGTTTCATTATCGTAAATTATTGAGACAAATTAACTTTTTTTGTTTAAATTTTGCAAAGCAGTGCCATCTCCTGGGAATGGGGTGTAGTGCCGCACTTGCCCCAATATAATAATAGAGGTGCCATTGCTCCAGAGGGTCTCTGTACTTTTGAAGTAGGTTTCAGCTGTGTTTCATTTTAAAATAATTAGTGATTATGAAATCACAATGCAAACAGCAGTATAGTGAAATATAAGTTAACACTTGAGTTTAATTTAATTTTCAGTTTAATTTATTCTTATCAAGCTCACTTTCTTATGAACCTAGCATGCTATACATTAATTACAAATATAGTATTAAACAAGAATTGATATATAATTACAAAAAAATAATTTTTCTAATTCTTGATCATTATTTCTCCATTTCTATTTGTTTTTCCTTTCAAAACTCCATTCGTCCTCTCACATTCCAGAAACCTGTAGGTTAGGTTAATTAACAGATTGTAGGGGAAGGTTTTTTGCGTGTCCTGAAATGGACTACAGCCTCATTTAAGGAATATGGCCTTGAACCCAGCGCTGCAGGAAAATGCTTCAGCATCCTATGCCCCTAAGTTAAACTTAGTGGGTTTGATAGCGGACAGATGAATAGATAACTTTTGGTTAGGTAACAAAACTGTTCATAAATTTAAAAATCAGATACTTTAGAAATTTTGTGGTATGGTGGTGCAGTGGTAGTTCTGTTGTCTTGCAGTAAGAAGACCAGGGTTCACATCCCAGGTCCTCCCTGCATGGAGTTTGCATGCTTTCCCCATGTCTGTGTGAGTTTCCTCCAGGTACTCTGGTTTCCTCCCACAGTTCAAAGACATGCAGGTTAGGTGAGCTGGCATTTCTAAATTGGCCCTAGTGTGTGCTTGGTGTGTGTGTGTGTTTACCCTGTAATGGACTGTCTCAGTGTCCAGGGTGCTATGATAGCATGATATACTGTATAATCTTACTCTTTTTATTTAATGCTGTAGTAGCTGAAAGTTTTTCTGTGCATCAAATTTGCCAAGTCTCATAATGAAATAATGTATAAACTTCTTGGTTTAACCTTTATATGAAGTTAGATTTTTTTATACTAAAGGAAATACAGTAATCCCTCGCTATATCGCGCTTCGACTTTCGTGGCTTCACTCTATCGCGGATTTTATATGTAAGCATATTTAAATATATATTGCGGATTTTTCGCTGGTTCGTGGGTTTCAGTGGACAATGGGTCTTTTAATTTCTGGTACATGCTTCCTCAGTTGGTTTGCCCAGTTGATTTCATACAAGGGACGCTATTGGCAGATGGCTGAGAAGCTACCCAACCAGAGCGCGTATTAAATAAAACTCAAATATATTGTGAGCATGGGGGCTGTTTGCACCCCTAGAGGATACGGCCGCTCCTCAAAAAACGCTGAAAGACTATCTTCACATTACTCCCTTTCTTGCTGGGCTTACTTGTGGCTGTTTTGTTAAGCTATATGCTTCCCGCACGGTGCTTCGCATACTTAAAAGATCAAACAGCACGTATTGATTTTTGATTGTTTGGTTCTCTCTCTCTCTTGCTCTGACATTCTCTGCTCCTGACGGAGGGGGTGTGAGCAGGGGGGCTGTTCGCACCCCTAGACGATACAGACGCTCCTCTAAAAATGCTGAAAGATTACCTTCACGTTGCTCCCTTTCTTGCAGCTGCTTTGTCAAGCGACATGCTTCCCGCATGGTACTTCGCATACTTAAAAGCTCAAACGGCACATATTAATTTTTGATTGTTTGCTTCTCTCTGTCTCTCTCACTCTCTCTGACATTCTCTGCTCCTGACGGAGGGGGTGTGAGCAGAGGGGCTGTTCGCACACTGGCCTAGAGGATACGGACGCTCCTCTAAAAAATGCTGAAAGACTACCTTCACATTGCTCTCTTCCTTGCAGCTGCTTTGTCCGGCAGTGCTTCTTATACTTAAAAGCCAAACAGCCCTATTGATTTTTGATTGTTTGCTTTTTTCTCTCTCTCTCTCTGACATTCTCTACTCCTGACGTGCACTCCTTTGAAGAGGAAGATATGTTTGCATTCTTTTAATTGTGAGACGGAACTGTCATCTCTGTCTTGTCATGGAGCACGTTTAAACTTTTGAAAAAGAGACAAATGTTTGTTTGCAGTGTTTGAATAAAGTTCCTGTCTCTCTACAACCTCCTGTGTTTCTGTGCAAATCTGTGACCCAAGCATGACAATATAAAAATAACCATATAAACATATGGTTTCTACTTCGCGGATTTTCAGCTATCGCAGGGGGCTCTGGAACGCAACCCCCGCGATCGAGGAGGGATTACTGAATGTATTTTATGATGATCTCCTCTCTAAATGTTTTCTGTAACCAAGATTACTGCTCTAAAATAATCTCCATCAGACCAATTATGTAGCAGATTTCCATACCTGTAGTGGTGTTTATGGCATGATCAGTGTTCAGTAGACTGTATGCAGGGGTGGAGCCATTCTTAGAAGTGGAAAGATGGTGAAAGAAATTATTCAGAGGGTGTGGTCGTGTGAGTATGTTGCTTTGTTTGTATGAGCGAGAGCAGCACCAAGAGAGACAAAGAGCACGACCAAAAGATATGATCAAGCACATAAAAAGCAGTACTTGCAACTCAAGATCTGAACCTCACCTTAAATCTAGTGATGATGAAATGCCTGCTAAATAATGCCATTCAAAAATCCTATAAAATAAAGACTGTCTCCGTGTCCAGGGTTTGTTCCTGCCTTGTCCTTTATGCTAGCAGGGACAGGCTCCACCAGACCTCCACAACCCTGTTCAAGACTAAGTGAGTTAAAAAATGACTGACTGCTTTAGAAATTCCCCCGTTTTACCTGACACTTTTGTACTACAGAATAATGCAAATAGTAATTGCCTCAAACATAATTAATTGGATGCATTATATGCATCTTCCCACAAGTTACACATTATTGACTGAAAAAAATCTCCACAATGTCACTAATATTGGTAAGCCTATGGTGTAATATATTTCTATAAATAGTTTAACCAACAGATAGTGACAAATGTATTGTTTATTGTACTTTTCCATAAACCTTTTTTTAACCATACTTTGTTTTTGGTATGCTGTTTTAATGACTTCATTATTCACATCTTTTCTGACTTGTTTAGCAGCTAGTTAGGATTGTGCTCTAGTATGTTGTTACATCTCCACCTAGTGGATATTTTCATTTTATTTTAAGAGTTCTTTCATAAACATAGTAGTAGGGTGTTGTTCCGTGTTAGCCATATTGGATGCAGTGAGACATGGACGCTATCCCATGACCTGAGATGAAGACTGGACTCCTTTGGTACTGTGTCTCTTCAGAGAATCTTTGGGTACTGCTGGTTTGACTTTTGTGTCAAATGAACGGTTGCTCACGGAGTCCCAAATGAGGCACATTACCCTGCATTGTGCGGGAACATCAGTTACCCCACTGAGGCCATGTAGCGCAATTTCCCAAGGGTAGTCCAGCTTGAAGGATCCTCATTGTTGAGGACCCGAGCAGCTGGACATGGCCAACAGATAGATGTTCATTTCTGGACGGTGAGACTGGACTCTGTTTCTTCCTGGAGGGTTGTCACCCAGGATCCTGAGCTGTTATGTGCTCCCCAACTTGACATAACCTGCTGATACATGTTTTTATACTTGTTAATATTTGTCATTAATAATGCTTTAGTGAGCGGAACATTTGAAAGAACAGTGTCCCCCTTTTCATCACAACACTGATAACTATCTCACGGAGAAACATGGTGTGCTGGTGTAAGCAAATAAAGGCCATGTGCAGAAGTGAAGTGGAAAAAAATTTGGCAAAGGCTCAAAAGACAAATTTAGCAAGTGCTTACCAGGTGCTGTGGATGTAAGCAGTTGGTTTTGCACAACTGATCCAGTAAGAAATGTATTTCATATATATATAACCTCTCATATATTTTATCTTACCTTGTGCAAATGCAAAAATGGGGAATACGATTCCCATCAGCCATTGTGCTGCTGCACATGATTTCATCAGTTCTCACAAAGTTTGAATAAAAGCATTGTCAAAAGCAGAATATCATCAAAGATTGCAAATGCTGCATTTTTTTCCTTTCATCCACTTTGGGATAGCAATTGCGTTGTTTTGCTAGATTACAGCATTTATCTTGGAATAGTGATTGTTAACCTTTGTGGCCTTGGGGCCCAGTTTTACCTTTATGAAGTTCCTTGAAAACCCACAGACCACATTTGAAGAGAGATGATATTCCCCCTGTATCATGCAGTAAAAAAGACAGGGCAGTCACAAACATTTGGAACAGGCTTTTTACTGGCTTAGATTTATTTACATTTATATTTATTTGCTTGGTAGACGCTTTTATCCAAAGTGACTTACAAAAGAGGTAAACATAATCAAGTAACATTAGGCTAGGGCCTGTTTGTTCAGTAAGTGTAATAGGACAGGTAACGAAAGATGACTGCCACAAGTAAAAATAGGTAATAATACATATACAATCATAGCTTACAATAGATAACACAATTAGACTTAATCTAACAAATTTAACCAACAATATAAAATATCACAAAGCAAAGTTTTTTTCCCTTTTTTTATTGTTCTTCAAGCAATTATTCACAGAATAAATGGGTTTTAAATTGCTTCTTAAATTCGTTGAGGAAGTCTGTTCCACCAACTAGAAACTACAAAGGAAAGAATCTGGATTGAGACTTGATGCCATATGGATGCTGCATCACCAGGGGCCTCGTGTATAAATGGTGTGTATGCACAAAAATGTTGCATACACCCATTTCCATGCTCACATAGCGATGTATAAAAACTGAATTTGGCATAAGGCCACACCCATTCTCACAGCAGCATTCCCCCTCCCCCCCTTGCATATTCATGTTTCTGCTCGATTTTGTAAACTGGCGACACCCAGCATCAAAGCAGTGCTACTGCTCCTGTGTGGTTTCCCTTTATTTTTTAGATTCTCATCCATGATGCGGACTTTATCAAATACACTGAAATTAACCACATATTTAAAAATTTAAGGCACTTGATTGTAATCAACCTGAAAATGTATAAATTGGTGCATGGTACCTCAGCTGCTTTAGCGTTGTTACTCTCAGTACACCACTCAGAGTATTTTAACCCATTGTATCTGAGTGTGGAATCACAGCTCTACAGCAGCTGATAGGAAAGCTCTACAACGAGTTGTATTCAAAGCATAGAGGATTATTGGGATACAGCTTCTAACCCTGGAGGACATTTATAGCACACGCTGCCTCAGGAATGCCACCAGCATCTGCATGAATTCCATGTGCATAGTCTATTTGAACTTCTCCCATCTGGCAAATGCTTCAGAGCCTTTCCTTCATGGACCTTGAGGCTTAGAAATAGCTTCATCCCAAGAGCTATAAACACACTTAATCAGTCCATCAAGTGCTCCCAGTAGAACTGTTTGTACTTAGAATAACAATTACCTCGCTGTAAACTTGCATTAGAGCTGTAATATTGCACAACCTGAGCCACTTTATGAACCATTTGCACTATCTGCACAATATGTACATGTATATTGTTCTTATGCTTTCGTACTGTATCTTTTTCGGTTTTTTATCATATTATTATTATTATTATTATTTTATAATTTTATTGGAAAATAAGTTTATCGAGAATTTGCATATTGAATCTTATTGTACCATAGAATGACAATAAAGGAATTGAATTCAATTCAATAGAAGGGAGCATATATTTACAGATGATGATGACTGGCTTCTAAGTTAATTAAGATTTCCAAGAGCCATCTTCTTGGAGCTGTGTGCTGTTAGAATACTAGGATGTATACTTGATATCATTTTTAAGATAAAATACATTAAAGTATGTATATTACATTATATAGATAAATTGTTAACAATATACATTATTTAAATGAAGTTAATAATTAAACATGTGGGGGCATGGTGGCCCCCATCCAGGGATTATTCCTGCCTCGTGCTCTATGCTTGCTGGGACTGGCGTGGCCCTGGGTGGATAGATAGATGGATGGAATAATTAAACACGTATTACAAAGATTTTTCAATGTTCCTTAAAAGTTTTGGAGAATTGCGTTCTAAGCTTACAGCTGGTTTGATGTTTATTGCAGAGCTTATATTGCGGCTATTAGTTAAGTGGAGAAATAAAACGGAAGAACAGGAATTGGGTGTTGGTATGTTTGACAGAGACAGTACTGCTGCAATAAATTATTTCATCAGGAGTTGCGTACGTCCCAGCAAGCATCTTGTGGGAAGCAGGGACAATCCTTGGAGGGAGGGCGCCAGCTCATTGTTACCACTGTGCCACCGTGCCCCCATGTTTAATACATGCTTTAATGCATTTAATCATGAAAATGATAAGTATACATCTTAGTTTTCTATAATGTTCAGAGAGCTGAATGTAACGTATTCGGTGTGGAGTTCAGTGCCTGCATGCTCCTGTCTACAAGAGAGAAAGCCTGTTTAAGCATATAGTGATTCACACACATAGAACACATAGAATACAAAGCATTTAACGTGCTACTTTAGTTACGATGGGACTTGAGAAACTCTAGTAAATTAAAAATTGATTTTAAGATGAAGTTTACGACATTCTACTTTAGTGACAAAAGAAACTATGAGGTTAAAGTGGAAATTTTGAGATTAAAGTTGACATTTCAACCTTTTTTTCTTCACTGTGTCACTTTTTTTTTCTATACCCAATACACTTCTGTATGACACTCAGATGTGGGCTATGCCTTTACACAGTGACTTTGATATCTGACCACTTCTTTTTTATTTTAGTCACTATGCAACTTTCTGAACTTGAACTTTTGAGTGTCTCTGCCACTCTGTATCACTTGGTCAGCTTCCTTTTGTTGCTTATACCATTGCTTAAGCCAACAAATAGTACATTTTTCCTTGACTTCACTTTGCATTCGCTGAAATTCTTCATTTTTCTCTGTCCTTTTGCCATTATCTTTTCACAAAATGCTGAACTTAAGAGGCTGTTTATATTGATTTGCATATTCAAAGGGGCATAATTCTGGGAGGAGTCAGGGTGGAACGACAGGCACGTGCACATGCATTACATTTCACACTGACTGGGATTTATGAAGCAGAAGTGTGTGGAAGTTGGCTTACGCATGGTTTTGTGCATCTGAATTTTTTGTGCGTACGCACATTTCCACTTTTGTCTGTACACCATGTATTAGTGTGAATTCTACACAAAGCGTTATACATGAGGTCCCAGATGCTGTTCTCTAGCAGACCTGAGTGGGCGAGAAGGAATATAGGAATTCACCAGTGTCACCATATACTCAGGCACTGACTGCTTTGTACTTTTGTAGGCAAGCATCAGGGATTTGAACTTAATGCATGCTGCTACAGGGAGCCAATGTAGCAACCTTAAGAGAGAACTAACATGTGCTTGTCTTGGCTGGTAAAACACATATGCAGGCAGTGTGGTGTAGTGGTTAAAGCTTTGGACTTAAAGCCCAGAGGTTGTGGGTTCAAATAACACTACTGACACTATTTGATCATGAGCAAGTCACTTGACTTGCCTGTGCTCCAATTGGAAAACCAAAAGAATTGTAACCAATTAAGTAAATAGAATAAACGGATAGGTTTATAAAGAAAGGAGATGAATGATCTGGGCTATGTTTAATTGTCCACCACCAAATCAAGCTGTTCTTGAGGGAGATGCAAGACATGCTCTCTCCTAGTGTTGAGCAATGAAAAAATCATCAATTGTGTTGAACTTGTGTGTGAAAACAGCAGATTTGATACCTCTATGAATAATGTTCCTAAAAGCAATAAATACTAAAGTATAACCAGGGACATTTTTTTCCTTATTTTAATCCCAGCAGATACGAAGTGTACATGTTTACTATGTAAGGGACACCAAGATATGTCATTGATGTGTGTGTGTGTGTTTATCATGAACACTGTCTTACTGCGTGAAACACATTTTCCATAGCATACCAAAGTAAACAAAAAGGAAACTTGCCATCTAAAGACAAACAAGCATTTTCACCATGCAACAAATGCTCATGTCAGTAGCACATGACTGTATTAGTAATCTAATTTTGCAATGGTTTTACCCTCTGTTAACAGATTTAAAATTACTGTGCAGCAAATGGAACCAGTCATGGTATCCATGGGAACGGGGTTAAAATTGGTCCATTGCATGGCTCTAATCTGTACAACAGCAACAAGTTATTTTTTGTATTGCCCAGAATCACACAAAGAATGCCTCACTGGGCATGATCAGGTCCTGTGTAATTGACAGCCCCCAAGCCTTGATTGTCTTAGAAGACAAGAAAAAACTCTCAAAACATTGCAGGAAAAAATGGAAGAAATTGTGGGAAGGACTGCTCAAAGAGAGACCGCCTTCCAGTGTAGTTTGGGTAAGCAGTGGGTGTCTCAAAAATTTAGGGAAAATACAACACACAAAATAGAATAGAATCTAACTAATCCTCTTCATAGAGCTAGATGGCCAATCTATCATTACCACCTCAGAATTACAATACAATAATAGAAAATACAGGTGCAGAACGTTATGAGAAGTCCCATTGTAAAATGCAAGAACAGATTATACCATTCATTAAAAACAGAACTAGCACATGTATAGCTCCATACTATACAATTTTCTAAGCCTGCTGCAGATTTGTTGAAATGTGCAGAAAGCAAAGCAGAAACTGATTAATGTAAATGGAAACCAACAATATCCATCTATTAATAATTTTGTAGAACTATTGCCATTCAACGAAGATGATGAAATTGTCAGGGACAAAGTCGAACATAGTAAGAGTCTTTGAGACCTCTGCCAACTGGTAGCCTACTCCCTCCTGCCACATCAGGATACCTAGAAGAGAAAAGCAGTAAAGGGGGGTCACAAACAGTTTATGAATATTATATAATTTATATATTACTGTACACATGGCTGACAAACACAAATGCAGTTTGTACAGCTAATGAGCATTTCTAATAAGAGTATGCTAAAGAAGTAAGTCTTCAACCTGGATTTAAAAGATGAGATTCTTATAGTAGCAGGCAGATCATTCCACAGCTTCGGGGCCCTGTAGCTAACAGCTCAACTTCCCACTGTTATTTTATTAATACTTGGAATCCTAAGCAGGTTGTCAACTTGAGAACTTAATGTTTGCTCTGGTTTGTAAGTAATGATAAGTTCAGATAGCAAGCAGGGCCTTGGACATTTAAGGTTTTATATATTAAAAGAAATATTTTGAAATCTGCCCAAAACTTACCTGGGAGCCAGTGTAAGGACTTAAGTACTGAAGTTAAGTGTTTGTACTTTATGGTTCTTACAGTAATTCTTACAGCAGCATTTTGAATTAACTGGAAGCTGTATAAAGAATAATTTGAACTGCCAGTGAAAAATGCATTGCAGTAGTCATTACTTCTTCTTTCAGCTACTGCCGCTAGGGGTTGCCACAGTGGATCATCTTCTTTCCATATCTTTCTGTCCTCTGCATCTTGTTCTGTTATTGCAGTAGTCAGTACTACTAGAAATTAATGCATGAATTAAAAGCTCAGTATCCTGCATAATTTTATAAAGTATCTTAATTTTGCAATATTTTTAAGGTGGAAAAAAATGTTGTAGATAGTTTTGTAACGTGCTTTAAACGACATGCTTGTATCAAAGATAACACCTAGACTACATGCTTATTCAGTAAAACTAATGGTGACACCAACTAAGTTAAATAATGACAAGATAGTGTTGTGATCAGCATTATTAACTCCAATAACTGACATTTCTGTTTTATCTGTATTCTGAGACAAACATCCACTCCTTTAACTCACTGACACTATTAATTAAGGACATCATCAGAGAAATGTCATTTAGCCTAAAAGAAAGGTGTAACTGGGTATCATCTACATATGACTGAACATTGATATGTTTTCTAATGACAGTTCCCAATAGAAGCATGTAAAGTGACAACAGTAAAGATCCTAATATACCATATTTAAATTCTATATAATGATAGAGTATTGTAGGTACATACTTACTGAAATTTGATAAATAAGAACTAAAGTAGACAAGGACAGTTCCTGAGAGCCCGACATAATTTTATAGCCTGTGCATTGGATACTGAGCCATTCAGTAGTAAACAATTGATAATGTTAAGAATAGATGCTGCAGAACTTTCATTGAGCATTTTATTAGTTTTGTTGGGAATGGTTGTTTGTAACATGTAGTAGGTTTCATTTTTAGAAATTAAAATTAAAACTTCTTGTTCTTTTTCAAGATTAAATTTACTACAGTGTGTTGTGCAAGGCAAAACAGAGTTAGATTTTTTTTTTTTATATACTTTGTTAATCTACAAGGCGAAATTGTCTTTTCGTGTGACGTTTGGGAATCCAAGCACAACCATTGTTCAGCACCCCTGGAGTAATTTTCAGGTTAAGGGCCTTGCTCAAGGGCCCAATGGAGTAGGATTAGGATCTCTTCTGGCAGTAATGGGATTAGAACAAGCAACCTTCCAGATACCAGCGCAGATCCTTAGCCACGGCACCACCACTCTGCACAATCTAGTATTAAGTTTGCAACATGACACTGATATCTAAGGTCTTGTATTGCCAATTTTTTTATTGTAGTTCAGAATTCCTGTTTGTTAGATAAGCCACTGTTCTAAACAGTACACATGGATTATTAGTGTTATATTTTAATCTAGAACAGTAGTCCAAGGAGGCTATGAAAATAGCTTTTTTTAATTCTCTTAAATACTCTGTCAATGCAATTCAGAAGACCTGTAGCTTTGTTGCTCTCCATCTATGCTCCAGTTTTCAACATTCTAATTTAAGAGCTTGAGTGTTCTCATTAAACCAGTTGTAGTTTGTATGCTCTTTAATCACTTTTGTTTTAATGGGAGTGACTGTATCCAAAACCTCAGTCAAAGTTATATTATATTGGTTGTTTTCCACATGCAGTTTTAATCTAGATTTCACACTGTCCTCGTTTTAGTCTGTAGATGCATTGGTAAGGGCAAAACCAAATCAAACCTAATTAAGTAGTGATTAGAAATAACGTTATTTAATGGAGTAATAGTTAAACTTTAAATCTCAACTTTATATGTAATAATTACATCTTATGTTGGTTATGATCATGAGTGAGCGGTTGACAATCTGATAAAATCCTACTCAGTTTAGTATGTAAGTTTATAAAGCACATTTTTAAAACAACAGTTAAAAAAAATAATACAACACAAGTATAAAATACAATATGCTTAGAAGAACAAATTTACAAATCACTTAGCGTAATTGATGAGGCTGATGTGATGACAAGAGGTAATGTGTTCCATAACTTGGGTGCTACGCAAGAAAAAGCATGATCACCGTTTGTTTTTGACATGCTTGTAAAGTAAAACATAACTAATCACTTTTGAGCTGTGCAAGCAGCAGCCTTTTATATTATGTACAAGTAAGCCCGCGATTCTCTAGAGAATCGTAAATCCAAGAATGGCAATCAGTTTCTGTTCCGTCCGATATTTGGATGTATGACATATCATATATTACTGGCACAGTGGATTAGAGCAAGTGTAGTGTACAGGTTGTGTTGTGTGGGCGCCACCTACTGACTCTGGGAAGCTGCTGCGTTTGACTCTGGGGCGCCGCAGCGTAGTGCACATGCGTTTCGATGCGTCCGTGCATAAATTAAAACTGTGGTTTAGTAATATAGATTTCTTAATATTTTTCTTCTTGTTTCTGACATTTTTTTTTTTAATACTAGCTACAAGTCTTATAGTCTTTAAGGTTAGATTTGATCCTGGCCTCTGCCATGTCCCTGATAGTAGCCACTAGGAACTGCTGATCTGCAGTGTGCACAAACCCAGGCGCCAGTGCATCTTGACTGCATTGCAAATGGGCTGCGACCTTGGATTGAGTCATGAAGAGAACCTAAAGACTGCCTTACGTCTGCAACACCTGGAAACATAAGAGATACTAAGAAAACAAAAAAGAGTGTATTATATACTGCTGTAATCATCTACTTGCCCTGTGATATAGAGTGACTAAGCAGCTCAGATTCACTTTACCACAAGAGTTGTTTGTTCATAGACAGACAGGTGACATACTGGAGTGAGAGTAAAAGCAAGAGGAAAAGGTTTCAGAACTGGTCTGCCATCCAATGTAATGAACAGTGTTTGATCATTGTCAAATAAAGTGGATACACAACAAGTGCTAAAGAAAAAGTTGAGTGAAGGAAAGGAAGCTTACAAAGCTAAAATAGGAAACAATCTCACTTAGAATAACATGAAAGGTGTCTGGAATGGACTGGACATAATTACTGGACTCTAGCAGTCCAGGGCTCAGGTGCTAGAAGGGGATGTGGACAAAGCTAATACCCTGAAGCAATTTTTAATAGATTTTCCCATCCACTGCCACCTTCTTCCAAAGACAAGTCTCCCTACACCATCCTTACTACATGAATAACTTCTATGATGTCAACTGGAATGGCCAGTAACAAGTCCAACTCTGACCATCAATATGGACTGTCCATAGCTGAAGAGCAAGTAAGGAGATAACTGAGGAAGCTTTGCAAGGGAAAAGCTGTGGGACCAGATGGAGTCAGTCCTCAAGTTCTTAAGGCTTGTGCTGACCAACATTGTGATATCCTCTATCACCTTACTTTACTTAAGGCTCCAGAAAGTGCTGCTGCTATTGAAAACATCCTGCATTGTTCCTGCTCCTAAGAAGGCAAGCGCCTCTTCACCTAATGACTATAGACCAGTGGCACTTGCTTCTCACACCACTATGACTTTTGAGAGACTGGTCCTGGACTATACAAGTCCTCTTGTGGTAGACAACCTGCAGTTTGCATATCAGGCAAAGATTAGGGTGGAGGCTGAAATCATCAATCTGATCCACAAGGCTTATTCTCACATGGACAAAGCTGTGAGGATTATGTTTTTTTTTATTTCTCCAGTGCCTTTGACACCATCTAGCCATCTTTGTTAAAGGGTAACATCGGTCATATGCAGGTAGATGAGCCCATGGTGCCCTTGGCAATAGACTATCTTCTGGGCATATTGCAGTTTGTGACACTCCAAATGAGCAACACTGGAGTACCATAGTTCATAAATTTAATGCATCTGATTGTAATTAACCTGTAACAATATAATGGTCCACAGAATGGTCAAACTATTCTAAATACCATAACTGCTTTAGCGTTGTTACTCTCACTGCACCTTCTTCTTCTTCTGTCAGCTGCTCCCGTTAGGGGTTGCCACAGCGGATCATCTTTTTCCATATTACTCTCACTGCACCACTCGGAGTATTTATATCACTGTATCTGAGTGTGAATCACAGATCTACAGCAATTGGAAAGAGAATTATTGGTATACAGCATCAAGCACTCGCTGCCTCAGCCATTCGCTATTTGAACTGCTCTCATCCAACTAATGCTTCACAGCCTTTCCTGTTCGGACCTCGCGGTTCACAAACAGTTTCATCCCAAGAACTATACATGCACTCAATCAGTCCATCAAGTGCTCCTTTAGAACTGTTTGTACCTGCAAGTTACCGTGAGGTAATTGTACTTATGATATAGTTATAATATTGCACAACCTGAGCCACTTTATAAAGCGCGTATTTATATATGATGATGATATCATTTTTAAGATGAAATGCAGCAAAATATGTTGATTATATTATACAGATAAAACTTTAACTTTAACTACACGGTGCCACAGCGCTAGCGAGCTTGAGCTTCGTTCACGGATTGTTCCTGCCTCATGCTGTATTCATGCTGTGGCTGGCACGACACTGGAAGGATAGATGGATAGAATAATTAAACATTACGAAGATCTTTCGATGTTCCTTAAAAGTTTTGAAGAATCGGTGTTCTAAGTTTACAGATGGCTTAATGTCTATTACAGAGCTGATTGTGTGGTGATTGGGTATTTGGAGAAAGAAAAGTAAGGACAGGAATTGAGGGTTAGTATGTTTGAAAAAGACAGTACTTCTGTAATAAAGCATTTCATTGAAGGTCGCGCATGGCGCAGCAAGCATCTTGTTGTAAGACATGAACAATCACTGTGCCACCGTGTCCCCATGTTTAATAACATGCTTTAACTCATATCATCATGAAAATGATATCACGTATACTTCTCAGTATTTTAATTATTCAGAGAGCTGAAATAATAGTAATAATAATAATAATAATATTACGAACGTAATGGATTCTGTGTCCTGTCGGAGGAAGAGCACGTAGTGATTCAGGCACATAGAGCACATATAAGATCAAATACACAACAAAGCATTTAATGTGCTACTTTAGTTACGATGGGATTTGAGAAACTAGTAAATTAAATGATTTTAAGATGAAGTTTATGATGTTCTACTTTAATGACAAAATAAACAACGTGATTAAAGTGGAAATTTCGAGATTAAAGTTGACATTTTGTGCTTTTTTCACACTGTGTGCCTTTTTTTTCACTGTAACCTAATAAGCTTTCATATGACACTCAGACGGTGGGCTACGAGTCGCCTTTTCACGCCGACTTTGATATGTTGACAACTTTTTTATTTTGGGCACTGTGCAACTTTGTGAAGTTGAGCTTTCGAGTTTCTCCGACACGCTATGTCACTCGATCATCTTCATTTTGTTGCTTATATAACGGTTTAAACCAACAAATAGTATGTTTTTCTTTGCCTCCATTTGGTATTCGCTGAAATTCTTCTATTTTTCCTCGCACTTTTGCCATTGCCTTTTCACAGAACGCTGGACTTAAGGGCTATTTATATTGATTTGCATATTCAAAGAGGCGTAATTCTGGGAGGAGTTGGGGCGGGACAGCAAGCGCGTGCACGTGCGTTTATTTCCACGCTGAGCGGGATTTATGTAGCGGAAGAATGCAGAAGTTGGTGAACGCACAGATTCCTGCATCTGGATTTTTCTGTGCGTAAGCACATTTCGGCTTTTGTGCTTATGTCATGTTATAGTGCGAATTCTATGTACGGCATTATGCATGAGGCCCCAGGTCATGTCACTTGCAGAAATTCTGTGACGATTCTGCACTTATGAGATGCATCGATAAGGGGAATAAGACAGAGTATAGGAGGCAGGTGGAGAACTTTGTTTCTTGGTTACAGAAACAATTGTCTGCAGCTTAACATCAGAAAAACCAAGGAACTGGTTATTGACATTTGTTGCACCAAAGAGTCTCTATGCCTGTTGACTATTCAGGGAGAGGATGCTGCAGTCCTATATGTACTTGGTTGTCCGCATCAATGGCAGGTTGGACTGGCCTCATAAAACACAGGAACTACAGTATATAAGAAAGAGCAAAGCTGGCATTTTTTTCTTATTAGACTGTATTTCTTTATTGTAAATAGTGACATCCTTTACATCTTCTAAAACTCTGATGTCCAGTGCAAGTTTCTACGCTGTGATGTGCTGGGCTGGTAACATCACTTCAACAGACGCTCACCAAATGAATTAGCAGCAAATGGAGAGGATTAAAATAAAACTAAGGGCCATTATGAACAAAGCTGCACATCCTCCCTCTGACACACTAACACTGAGGACTTTCAGATAATGAATCACTCAGCAGAAGTGTGTCAAGAAACGCTACTGGGGCTCTTTTATACCAACAGCAATATGCCTGCATAATGCCTTATTGTGATTGTGACAGCCAAGTTAGAAGGGTTTTTTTTCTGTTGTGTGTTCAGACCATAACGTATGTGTTTATGGATATTTGTTTATCTATTTATGCATAAAATTATGTAAAGAGTTTCTGTATAAAGCCAAATTTCTCCCTAGGGACAAATAAAGATAGATCAATCTCTCTCTCTCTCTCTCTCTGCCTGATAAATGTGTCAACTTACACATCAATGTGTATGTTAAAGTCCCCCATCAACAGTATATGATCGTACTTTATACTAAATCATATAAAAGGCTGGCAAGTTCAGTAGTGATCAATGAATATGCCCCACGTGGTCTGTAGGCTGGCACTACAGTTGTGCTGGAATCTGTTATAGTATTTAAAATTAGTGTCTCGAAGGATATAAATTTGCCGAAATTTTTAAAAGCAGTTTGCAGTTTATCAACACAGAATTGTTCCAAGGCCATCTTCTTGGCCATTATTTCTTGATTTTTGAAGGATGTGTAACTGTTTGGTGATGCCTCGACTATGGGAATAGTGTCAGATTTACTAAGCTGGGTTTTATTGAGAAGACAAAAATCAGATTTTTTACTTACTGTGATATAATTTACCTTTGCAACTCTATTTCCAAGAGAGTGAATGTTTGGTAAGCAGCATTTTAAACTGCAAAAACGTTTCTGAACTGGTGTTCTATTTTTTATTGAAGCTTGAATTAAGTGTATAGCTTAAATCACATGGTATCTTCTGCAAAGTTTAGCTTTAAACCAAATTACAATTGCAATAGCCATATTGGTCTGTATTTCCATTAGTGTGTTCGCTATCCTGCTAATTTAAGGATTTGAAACTGAAGTGCTGGAGTTGCAGGCAGGTTTTACTACAAGCACATTTATTACTGTGCTCTTTTGTGTGTCCCATGCACTAATGTGCCAAAATTCTAAAGTCTTCTCTCAGAAAGATTCCAGAATGAAAATAACTTGCCCTGGACACACCAGTTGGGTGAAGAACACTGGTGACGGAGTTTCTTATGGACAATAAATCAATAGTGTCCTTACTGTTAGTGTAAGTTAAAGAACACCCCTGTAGAATTATGAATTTTTAACTTCATAATATGATTCTTCCTCAAATTGCCTAGAAAGTGGATCTGCTGTTTAGTTTCTTTCTTAAGCCCGATATTAGTAGGGTGTTGTACCATGTTAGCCATAAGGGATGCAATGAGAAGTCAAGCAAAATTACTCTTTTTATTGCCTAACTGAACAGATTACAATATGTAAGCTTTTAAGGCAGCTTAGGACCCTTCTTCAGGCTCTTTGTCTGTTTACTGTTCAGGGAGTGGATGCTGAAGTGGTGCAGTCCTACATGTACTTGGGTCTCTACATCAATGAAATGTTGGACACAGGAGCTACAGTATATAGGAAAGAGCAGGCACTTTTTTATTCTCAGGAGACTGTGTTCCTTTAAACTGAATAGTGACATTCTAGACTGATATTAAAATGACAAAGATATACCAACTTAATATTAAGTTGTTTTACTGCCCTTAAGTAAAGTAGATTTTTATGGCCAGTGTATATATAATAAAGGAATTTTTAGCCCCCTTTAACCAGTGCCTTCACTCTTCAATAACTAGTTTTTTTCCCAGCAATTCATTGTTGAATGTCATAATTTGGGTCAGCAGGTGAAAGAAAGTTCCTTAGAGGAGAACGCATAGAGGTGGGAAGTGTATGGGAAGTGTAGTGAGAGAATGAACACAATTACCTGTTATTTGCATTTTTTTTTCATTTTTATGTGCTTTTCATGAAGTATAGGTGCTGGTCATAAAATTAGAATATCATGACAAAGTTGATTTATTTCAGTAATTCCTTTCAAAAAGTGAAACTTGTATATTAGATTCATTCATTACACACAGAATGATTTATTTCAAAAATTTTATTTCTTTTAATGTTGATGATTATAACTGACAACTAATGAAAGTCCCAAATTCAGTATCTCGGAAAATTAGAATATTGTGAAAAAGTTCAATATTGAAGACACCTGGTGCCACACTCTAATCAGCTAATTAACTCAAAACACCTGCAAAAGCCTTTAAATGGTCTCTCAGTCTAGTTCTGTAGGCTACACAATCATGGGGAAGACTGCTGACTTGACAGTTGTCCAAAAGACGACCATTGACACCTTGCACAAGGAGGGCAAGACACAAAAGGTCATTGCTAAAGAGGCTGGCTGTTCACAGAGCTCTGTGTCCAAGCACATTAATAGAGAGGTGAAGGGAAGGACAAGATGTGGTAGAAAAAAGTGTACAAGCAATAGGGATAACCGCACCCTGGAGAGGATTGTGAAACAAAACCCATTCAAAAATGTGGGGGAGATTCACAAAGAGTGGACTGCAGCTGGAGTCAATGCTTCAAGAACCACCATGCCCAGACGTATGCAAGACATGGGTTTCAGCTGTCGCATTCCTTGTGTCAAGCCACTCTTGAACAAGAGACAGCGTCAGAAGCGTCTTGCCTTTGGACTGCTGCTGAGTGGTTCAAAGTTATATTCTCTGATGAAAGTAAATTTTGCATTTCCTTTGGAAATCAAGGTCCCAGAGTCTGGAGGAAGAGAGCAGAGGCACAGAATCCACGTTGCGTGAGGTCCAGTGTAAAGTTTCCACAGTCAGTGATGGTTTGGGGTGCCATGTCATCTGCTGGTGTTGGTCCATTGTGTTTTCTGAGGTCCAAGGTCAACGCAGCTGTCTACCAGGAAGTTTTAGAGCACTTCATGCTTCCTGCTGCTGACAAACTTTATGGAGATGCAGATTTCATTTTCCAACAGGACCTGGCACCTGCACACAGTGCCAAAGCTACCAGTACCTGGTTTAAGGACCATGGTATCCCTGTTCTTGATAGGCCAGCAAACTAGCCTGACCTTAACCCCATAGAAAATCTATGGGGTATTGTGAAGAGGAAGATGCAATACGCCAGACCCAACAATTCAGAAGAGCTGAAGGCCACAATCAGAGCAACATGGGCTCTCGTAACACCTGAGCAGTGCCACAGACTGATCGACTCCATGCCACGCCGCATTGCTGCAGTAATCCAGGCCAAAGGAGCCCCAACTAAATATTGAATGCTGTACATGCTCATACTTTTCATGTTCATACCTTTCAGTTGGCCAACATTTCTAAAAATCCTTTTTTAGCATTGGTCTTAATTGATATTCTAATTTTCCGAGATACTGAATTTGGGACTTTCATTAGTTGTCAGTTATAATCATCAAAATTAAAAGAAATAAACATTTGAAATACATCAGTCTGTGTGTAATGAATGAATCTAATATACAAGTTTCACTTTTTGAATGGAATTACTGAAATAAATTAACTTTATCATGATATTCTAATTTTATGACCAGTACCTGTATTTCCTGAATTTGTATACTTATAGGTACTTTTTTTTCACCCTTGGGTTTGCATTCAAAAACTTGCTGTGTTGGTAGTTAATCAACCCAAAAGTGCATAGCTAGTGACATCATTTGGTTGTGGGTGTAAAGGTCATGATGAACACTTCATATTCATCCTAATTTGCAGAGACACATCAAAAGAATTAGTGTGTTTTTATTAAGCTAGTGTCAATGGCCATTGAATCAATCTGTACATTACTCAATTACCAATATAGCTGATGGTGTTGTAACTTGTGCACTCACTAATTTTTTTCAGGAAACTTTACTCCAAACTGTGTTTTTTCTTCCTTTCTTTCTTTTCTTTTAAACCTTGCCTCTGTAGATAATGCCAGATTTGTTTGGATGGTTGTTAAATGTATAATACAAAACTTCACAATAGGCTTCTCTAGCAGTCTGGCTCAAACTTGAATCACAACTGTTCTCTTTAGGGAGTGCACTTCTCCATATGGTGGACACCTGGTATGATTGATTATTCATTACTCGGACTAAATTAGAATGAATTTTTTTACTGTGCCAAAGAGCAGAATTTGAGGTACACTGCACTTGAAAAAGATATCATTTGGCTGCAAATTACTGCCATTCTGACGTAAGAGATGTGATCTGGCCTGTCCTCTGCATTATGGTGCATGATACTGAATATGCAGACGGACTTCTTACAGTACAGGCAAGATCGAAAAAAAAAAAAAATGTTCAAATGGCATAGCGTTTTCAAATAGTAACGTTTTCATGTATGAATGTGTGTGTGCATGTGTGAGAGAGGCAGAGACAGATTTGATTTCATTCAAGTGATTACTGGAATATAAAATAAATACTTTCGCAAAGGTATAGCAAAACAAGTGTGCTTTTATTCAAGAATAAAAGTGAATAACAAAAAATTCAAGTGACAACAAGATACCAAGAAGGCATGATTCACCAGCATTTGTGTATCTGGTTATACTCCTTCAGCAATATCTTTAACAGGTACATGTGTTTCCGCACCATTCAAGAATACATATCAACTTCCTGTCAATTGACATTTGAGCTTGGGTTTTTAACTCCCTGACAGCAACATGTAAATCGAATTTTTTTTTTCTTTGGTTATATTCTTGAATAAAAGCGCACGTGTTTATTTGATATTTGGACTAAAGTCTTCACACATTATACACTTCACATCATTATTAGTATAACATGGAAAAAGTTTCTGTTTTAGCTATGAGTTCAGCAGTTCCTGTCATCCTACTCTTGCACAGATCGTGTAGATGCAGAACACACATGAAATGTTTGTATTCCAAATAACATTATATTATTTACCCTACACACCTCCAGGCACATCACTGCCAGATAAATGGACTTGAGCTCTGAGAATTTTGCAATGGACTACATCGGCTAGCAGGCTGCTTGCTGCTTGTGCTGATCGACACATTTGCAAAAGAAAAGACGCTGATGGAGACGTGTAAAGTAATTTAAGGTGGCCCGGGATTACGCGTTTTATTGTAGACTTCAGGGACTCTAGTGTTAAACAAGAGCACCTCAAAGTTTATGAGGTTTGATGGTTCTGTCAATAGGAGGTCATGGGAAAGCACAGTCTTCATGAGTAGGATCTCTGTGTGGATAACAGGAGATGCTTCTAGTCATCAAAGTATTGCATGTGGCAGAGTGGCCAAAAAGTAGGATTTTGGAACTCTGATGATACATGTGTGGGAAAAGACATCGGAAAGTTGCAGAGATGCGGCCACAAGTGATCTGTCTATTCAGTGTTCTAATGTTAATCAATAAATACACCTGCCTATCTGAGGTCTCAATTCTGCACATCCGGTGTGGTCTGTGTGTGTGTACCTGTCAAATCCATTGCTGTGCTTGTTACAATGTATAAAATAATCATTAAGCTTCATTCAGCTTGTGTTATTGAGCTTTTAAATTGGTAACAGCTATTCAAGCTTTTTATTTTGTGTCAGTACTTTTTTTTATTTTCTTATTCTCTGCATGTGTTTTTCCATTGTCTAATTCATGAAGAGAAATTGGACACTGCAACCCCAGCTTTTTTAAAGTGCATACACTGGAGGACGTTGGGAGTGGATTTTTAGAAATAAGCCTTGTGAACATAGGCATTTCAGCAGCAGATTTTTCAGCTATTCACAACATTTTTAGTAACGTGATTCCAGACCATCACATCTAGCCCCCGTGAGAGCAAATTAACATAACCATATTTATTTTAATTTTAACATCTTAGTTAAAATCAATTGGTAATATCAAATTATGTAATATCACCTTGACTTTGTGGAGATATTTGAAAAAAAATCTTGTTGGCAGACATCAGACTTCTTAAAGTAATATCATTAACCTGAACTGTTTGATTTCCTAATGAGTAGATGTTTAGGAGATACTTAAGTTGCATCTAAGTTATGAGATTTGAATTTAATTTGTTGTTGAAATTTGGTTTGTATGAATGATGGCTACAGTTTTTACTTAATTTATTTTGAATACTTGCTGTCACAGTTGGTGTGTTCCATTTGTGTTTTACTAATGTACTTTCTTTTCATTTTAGGCGTTTCTCAGCTGAACTTCATATTTTCCTTACTATGGGGAGGTTAAGGAACACTAAATCGGCTGTCCTTAGTATCCTTGTCTTGCAAAGCATGGTTCTCCTTTTAATTTACATCCGGCAAAGTGGTTTCACCTCCCAGGTTGAAGTACAGAAGGGGAAAGTTCATGTTCTTATCCTGTCTTCCTGGAGATCTGGCTCATCTTTTGTGGGCCAGGTCTTTAACCAGCATCCCAATGTCTTTTATTTAATGGAACCTGCTTGGCATGTATGGGTTAGCCTTTACCAGAACAGTGCCAGTGCCTTACGCATGGCTGTCAGGGATCTCATTCACTCAGTCTTCCAGTGTGACATGTCTGTGTTTGACGCATACATGCCCGAAAAGAGAAATGTTTCCAGTTTGTTTCAGTGGGCTGTTAGCCATGCACTTTGTTCATCACCTGTTTGTGATCTGCAGGAAAATGAGGAAATAAGTGATGAATCTGTCTGTAAGAAAAAGTGTAACAAGACCTCTTTTGAAAAGGTAGAAGAAGTCTGTAAGACATTCAGCCATGTTGTGATAAAAGAAGTACGGTTTTTTGACTTGAAAACACTCTATCCACTTCTTAGAGACCCATCCCTAAATCTGAAAATTATCCACCTCATCAGAGATCCCAGGGCTGTGGCCAGGTCACGTGAGCAGTCAATGAAAGCCCTAATGAGGGACAATGGCATTGTTTTGAATACAAATGGCACTGAAGTGGCTGACACCAGCTACCATGTTATGCGGGAAATCTGTCGCAGTCATGTACAGATTTATGAGACAGCAACTCAGAAGGCACCCAGCTTCTTAAAGGAACGGTATATGATGGTACGCTTTGAAGACCTGGTACGAGACCCGCTGACCGAAATCTCAGAGATGTACAAATTTGCAGAGCTTGACCTGACTGCCTCACTTAAATCTTGGATTTATGACATTACACATGGAGAGGGGCCTGGAGAAAAGCAAGAAGCCTTTAAAATAACTTCCCGCAATGCACTCAATGTGTCACAGGCATGGAGGAAAACTATGGCTTTTGAGAAGGTTGCTAAAATTCAGGAAGTCTGTAAGGGGGCTATGAACCTTCTTGGTTACCGTCTCGTAGATTCTGAGAGAGAACAGAAACTTCTATCTTTGGACATGGTGCTACCACGGAAGCGATATCAATTCATCTGGCTGCCATCAAAAACTAGCACTAATCAGGACTAAATGTTTCATGGACTCTTGTAGGTGAAATTAAATATAAGAGAAGGAATGTTTCATTTATACTACAAAACATATTGGAAGTAAACTTATTAGGATTGGTTAATGAATTTCAATGAAAAAGATATGGCCAAAGAATACAGTTTTGGCCAACCTAAGTAGCATACCTGAGAGAGTTAAAATCCAAAGGATACTGGACCTACCAGTACATTCACTTGGTGTGCATGGTTTATTTAAAGTACTGAAGCTTAATTAGCTTTTTGAATTTAATATAATTAACTTTGATTCAAAAGATTTGCATCTAAAACGGTACGTTGAGTTAATTGCAGTTTCTACTGAGTATTGAAATTATGCCGTGGGCTTTAAGTCAAAGAACAAGGTATCTTAGCAATCTTCAGGAGATCGGATCATATATAGTTTAATAAGAAACACTTTGACTGGAAAAAAAAATCTTGAAAGTGTTGAAATATGCACAGTGGCAAAACAAAAAAGAAAAAAGTATTTGAAACAGTTACCCACAAAGTGTACTACAAAGTGCATTACTACACAGGGTTTTTTTGTAATTGGGGAAACAAGTTTCTTTGTGAATTGCAGAAAACCCAATCCACTTAAGTGCAGGACTGAGGTTAGTGCTTTTTCTTTCTTGTGTGTAATTTACCCCACTTTGTGGTCTGTGAAAAAATAAACCTGTTTAATTTGGAATTGTGTCTGATTTGCAACTGTTTTATTATTAGCCTCCTATATGTCTTAACAAGGTACATGTGCACGTAAAAAGAGAGTGGACTAGCACCACTGTGCAAAATGTAACATCTGGGGGAGTTAGAAGTGATTAAATGAGTGACCCAAACAACAAGTTTCATTTTCAAACTTTGAACAATAAAATGCAGAAACCCTTGTGTTGTATAGGCAGGGTATTAGAAAAAAAATCTAAATTTTGTGCTTAGCATGAAAATATAAGAAAGTATGTAAATATTTTGAGGTAAGTTACACCAAAAATGTAATTTTCCATAATTAATACAGCATGACCAAAACAAAGTTGAATGTCAGCCTTGAATGTTCTTTGAGAAATCCAAAAAGTCAGAGATGAGTGTAGCTGAGGCCATTCTGAAGTAAGCCAATGACCCTGCAGTACTCGCAACTTCAATTATCTAACAGAAAATCCTAGAACACCCTACTTATTTCCATTGCCCTACCTCTTCAACCCATCCCATGCTTCTAATAAAACCTTGAGTGGCTAGACAGCCACAGGATTTGAGAAGATAGATGCAGAGATAGGTTATGATTAAACAAATAACAAAGCAAAGGTAAAATAACTGCTGTAGAACTGAACTACAATTAAAATCTAATCTGGGAGCAAGACACCAGAGAGGTGCACATAAAGGCCCTGTCATATTATACAAGTTTTCTAGCAATTTTCAAGTCGTAGCCTTCATTTTTATAATCTTAGTGAGTTGGAGGCAGTTAGTGGTGCACTCCTGTGAAGGCCAATTGCATAATGTGATCTGCCCAGCAGCTCGCTCCAAGTTATCTTCGACTCGCTCCACTAAAATCAAATGGGTTCGACTTTGCCTTAAGTCATATTGGTTGGCTCTGTGTGTTTGCAAGCTGACAATGAATGAATGCTCGCCAGGAAGTACAATGCATATAACGCAGTTATGAGGAATAAAGAACACATGAGTTTTGGACTTCTCAAATAGAAGAGGGCCTTGTGTGTTTGATGTCTGTTATTTTATGTACCATGACAGAATGAGGAAAAGGGGAGGAAAAAAAGGGCAGACAGCAGCTGAAGTCTGTTTTTTGTTAACCCTTCGTACAGCATTGGCTTAAACAGGCAGCACGTTCCCTATTGTCATAGAAAGAGGCAAGTGTGACTGTGCTGGAACAATGGCATGCAGTCAGTCCATTTGACCCAGAGATTTCCAGTTATGTAAATTGTCATGGTCAAGTGATGAGATAAGCAATTACAGTCAGCAAGTCTGATATACTGTATGAGTCATGCAATGTGACATTGACTTAACAATGTGAGAGAAAATAAGGTCTCATGATGCTATTGCCAAACCCAACAACTCAAATGATAGTTATAGTAAATTTTGATATGTATATACAATTCTGTCCTAAAAAGAAAGGCAGACTAAATATAACTTATTGAATGTAGTTATTGTAGTATTCCCTCATTTTGTACAGTTCATGTATTTTGGTTCACATTATAGCTTTTTACCATGGTAAACTCATTTTTGTGTTTATTGTTTTCAAGTAAAATTTTGTTACTGCCCTGTTTTTTTGTTTATGCAACCTGGTGCATGTGTCAACATGACTGCATTTAACACATTGATTACTTCACACTTCCAACCGGTATAAACATGGTATTGATTGTATCACGTTATCCTGTGAATGGATAAAACACTTGTGCTACTGGTTCTAGTGTAGTTAGCTTACAGATATATAACAAGTAAGCTTTGGCGTCAGGTTTTGTTTTCGATTTTGAACTCCTTTTTTTGTCTCTCACTTTTGAATCCCGTTATTGCCATTGTGTTTTCAATGCACTTCAGAAGAGCTCATCCACCTGAAGCTAAGCTTGTTCTGGCCTGGCCATTACTTGGATGGGAGACCATCTAGGAAAAGCTTGGGTTGCTGTTGGAAGAGGTGTTAGTGAGGCCAGCAGGGGGTGCTTAACCTTTGGTCTGAATGTGGACCCCAATGCCATAGTGCAGTGACTGGGACACTGTGCTGTACAAATGGTGCCATCCTTTGGATGAGACATAAAACCGAGGTCCTGACTTTTTGTGGTCCAGAAAGATCCCTGGGCATTCTTCGTAAAGAGTAGGGTGTAATCCTGACTAAATTGCCAACCACAGCCTAGTCATTCTGCCCCCCCCCCCCCAATCATCCCCTGTCTCTAATTGGCTATCCCATTGGGATTAATAAAGTATCTATCTATCTATCTATCTATCTATCTCACCATTTCATCACATAACATTTCATACTGGTGCAAAAATGGCTGCTGTGGATGTTACACATTAGTGGTGGTTGAAGCGACTCCTTACTCACTGTGTAAATCGCTTTGAGTAGTGAAAAGAACTCTATATAAATGTACAGAATTATTATTATTATTGCCTTATCATCTTATTATCTCTTTGGCTCTGTCCTGGCTTTCTCTTGAACACAATTTGCTGCTAAATGCTGCCATCTCCTGGTTATTTTTGTTTTCTCAAATATCTGTCAACACCTGCATGTCCATAACAGTTGTCCAGATACTGAATAAATGACAAACAATGGTACCTTGGAACAACCCGAAAGGACTATCTTTTAAGGTATAAACCGAAGAGGGTGTGAATTCTTGAACAATTTTCAGAGTGGATTTAGTTGAGACAAAAATGTGTTTGGATGGGCAGAATAGATAGATAGATAGATAGATAGATAGAGATAGATAGATAGATACTATTGGTTGCTGTGGCTCTCTGAATTACAGGAGTAAATTATTTTTCTTATGACATGTGCAGCACTGTTTCAGACAAGACGTATAATTTGAACAGACTTCACTTGGGGGACCAGTGAACAGAGTTCTTGTTGTCCAGATGGGATGATTTGAATGAATATTCTAGTTTCCTATTTAATGGGAGGGTCTAAGTTTTGAAAAATTCCTGAGTGGTCAGATATTGGTATATTTACATGTCTTGTTCTGATCTGTATTTTTATTGCAAACTTACATTCTTCATGAAAACATTTACAAAATGGGTGATTTGTCAGGATGGAATGGAGTTTGCTGTAGCAAGAGTAGCATTAGATTTGTACCATACTTAAGAGTCCAGAAAACTCGAATATCTAACTACCCCGTTTTTCTTAAAGAAGGGTCAGTTTTCTAACATTAGTCATTCTCCATACATGGTCCAAACAAACTGATTTACAGGATTGTTCAGTCTATCTATCTATCTATCTATCTAACCCAACAACCGAAACATCCAAAACGTCTAACTAGAAGCCAATTCAAATAAGCAGGGCAGGTATGTTTATTATTAAGTAATACACAAGGATTGGGCTGTATCACAGAAAACAGCATGCTTCTGTCGCTCACAATTTTAATGCTAGACTGCTTTTTTTATAGGAGAATCTGTGAGCCAGCACTTAATTTGTGCCAGAGTGGGCTGGAGTGCCACTCTGGTACCTCTGATTTTTGAGTCATCTGTGCCCTAGGACCACTAAATTTATATCAAATATTTGTTTTCACTTCTTGAATGTTTAAATAAAAAACAGTTATTATGCTGACTTTATTTAAGGTCTGTAAAAGTAGTCAAGTTAACGTTCTGTGTATCATTTAAGAAAAAAGTGCAGCAAAAACACAGGATGCCTCACAAATCGAAATAAATCATCAAGTCCGTGAGATGGGGGGGGGGGGGGGGGGGGGTCGCTGGTTCTGGCACAGCAGGTATGGGGGCTAACATGGGAAGTTGAATGAGTAAAGGGGCAGGAGTTAGCTGATGGGGATGAGGTTGAGGAGTGTGAAAACTCCTCTATGAGTATTCAGAGTATAAACAGCGGAACAATAAAAAAACTACAAGTTATCCAAGTGAAATTCTGTTTTCTGTGTGCAAGTATACATGGAAGTAGGATTGATGTCATCTTTTTATTAGGCTGATGGCGTAATTCACCGTTAACAGTGCTGGGCTGAAATTGCCATTTTTGTTGCACCCCATTTGGCTCCTGTGCATTGATGTGAGCTAACGTTGTTCACACTCCAAGCGAAATCAGTTGTGCCCTGGCATCCTGCACAGATGCAGCTTCAGCAACCCTTGTTACCCCCCCCCCCCCCACCCAAAGCTAAAAGAGGTGAGCAAGGCTGAACAGACATCCTGAATTTTCCAGGTTGGTTTATGAGTGTTTTGACTTTTTCTGAAAAAAAATTCCCTTTTTTTGTTCTGGATTTCAGGGGTTTATTTCAACCCACACAAAATACACCGCAACATCCAACAATCCGATCTGTATTCACTGTGTAGGTGCTGGTGACCACTCACCTCTCTTCCATGCCATGTCAGAAGTTCAAATTGTGGGTATGTTTGGCTGTAGCCTTCCACAAGTATGGCTTCTAAACAAGCTTGCAACTTCAATGAAATACTTTAGAATGAAAGTAAATATATAGAATGGGATGACTTGTTTTGGTGTGATGGCAGAAAGGTATGTTGTAGAACTTGTGGAGCACACTTTTCCATTCCACATGGAGGTCAGAGGGACGTAACGTGACACTTCAGGGGCAAAAGCACAAAGAAGCAGAGAAAAGTATGTAGGAGTGATTCTGGATTTCTTGTAAGTATTCATAAATAATCAATACAGGCCGACTTTGAACAATACATTTCCTAAGAAAACCAAGTGAAGGCGATTTCCATTACAGCTTGAGTGAAATCAAACTGAAGGATCAGGTTGCAGAGGTCACTCCCTATTTTCTTTTCTGCCTAGCTGGTTATCTATCAGGCGCCTCTCTCATCTTCTGTACTGGTGACAATCTCAGACACATTTAGATAAAGTCGCCATTCAGTGTAAAAGCAACAAGAAAGAAACCGGATCAAAAGAAATCCCCTGAACACAAGGCCCACTGTTACTTTGACAGTTGCATTTCAGAGGATTTGCTGAGTCAGAGGAGTCCATTTCACTCTTCTCACCACAGAGGTTCTTTAGTCGTTGTTGGGCTTGAGTGTGTCTCTCCGATAGAATGCTGATTGTTATAATCACTTGAATCAATCAGTCCATTGTACACAGTGAGCACCATCCAAGATACGGAACAGCAAAGTGCTGCAGTGGTTAGTGCTGCTCCTCATGAAACTGGATTCGAATCTTGGCCCATTTGTTTTCTTCACTACTTCACTTTTTAATCTACATTTCCAAAGATATGCTTATTAGGCTAATTCTCAACTTTAAATAGGACCCACGTGTGAGTGTATCTCAGGATTATGGTGAGTGTCAAAAGACCAGGAAGTGAACCACAAAATAAAAACATGGTCAGGAAAAGCAAAGCGTGAAACCAAGAGATCAAAAAATAGTCAGGCCATTAAAATCATAGGGCAAGATGATAATCAGGAGTCCAAGGCAAAACAAACATCAAAACCAGAACACAAGGGTTTACTTGGAAAATAAGATAACTAACCATAATGGTTCTTAAGATGTTTTGTTTCTTGTTTTTTCCTCACAGCGTGATTGCTGCCATATTTATATTACCAATACAGTGACCTCATCAGCGCCACAACGGAGGTCAAAAGATGAATTCCAAATGGTGTTGCATAAACAAAGAAAAACATGAAAACAACATAAAAGTAATGAATGTGCCCCCAAAAAATAGCCCAGTGCCTGAGGTTGACACCAGAGAGGGGCAGTGTCAGAGTGAGAGGGTTAGGTACATACCATCATAGCCCAAGGGGGACGGGGATCCTGTCAGATATTTCAGAGTGATAGAATGGGTATACACCAGCACACAATGAGTCAGGGTCCTCCTCAGAGATTTTACAAACAAGTATACAAGAGGTACCAGATGATGAAAAACATGGCAAAAATTTGTTAGAGGGGGATCGAAAAATAGCCCAAAATACAGTATTGTTTTTTAAAAAAAGTAAAAAAATGTAACCTGTGAAAGCCATTTTTTTCCCCACAGATGATGATCAAAAACAACCCAACTGGGAGAGAAACTAATGCCAAGCTGGTGTCTGTCATGTGCTGTATTAGAATAAGAGGATGTGTCACTGTGTTCAGCAGGTTTAGAAAATAAATGAATGTCAAAGACATCCAAGGATCAAGCAATGGAGTATGAACAGGTAGCATTAAAGAAGGACTCATGTCACAGTGTGACTGGTAAAAATCAAGGCGTCTGTCACCTTATTTACTGTTACACTGGACTTTTTCATGTTTATATGTTAACTTCATCCATGAAGAACTAGCGGTAACTCTTTGCCATCAGCTAGATTATTCTGTGGATTACATTGTTCTTTTCCAGAAAGTTTTCACATCTACTACTAATAGCCAATGCCAGAGCCTCATTCATTTCCAATGACTTACTCTGGGGACTTCATTGGCAAGAACTGGTTGTCGGTCACGGATGTCCCGCTAGTTTTCAGCAAATCATGACTTTGACTAAAATTTAATGCAACGGGGACTCCTAAAACCTACTACACATTTTTCTGGAACATCCAGCTACTGTATATCAGTCAGTCAGTTAAGGGATCAGACTACTAAAAATGCATAAATGATCTTTAAATTACCATACTAAATCAAAGTTATTTTTCATTAATACAAACAACATCTTTACTGATATTATAATTTATTTTACAAATAATAAGACATACAATTTTGAAGATGCCCCATGGAATAATTACTTTTTACCTTTTTTTTATATTACAGTATTCTATTTTTATTTAGGTACGAAGAAAGAAGCTCAGATCAGATATTCAAGTGGTGGTGGGTGAAGATGCAGAGGAAGATGAATAAACATTAACTTGCATAAAAAATTAAAAAGCATTTTTATGTTCAAAATTTGATTAAACAATTCCAATTGTTTTTTTAGGTCTGCTGCCTTCAGCACAGATTCGCAGGACTTTTGAGCTCTGCCCTACAGTTCTAGGAGCAAAGCAGAAGTAACCGTCAGACAACTTTGCAATAACATGAAATTGTTTGTTAGGTGAAGCACGAGGGAACAAAACACAGGAGACAACCAAAAATTGAAAGCACAGTCAAAAAGGATCTCAACACCAAAACTAAGCCATCACTTGGCCTACTTGAACTAAAACTATCACTAAAGAATTGTTTTTCATTCAACTGAGTGACAATCTTGTGTGGAAATATGTCCGGATTTATACCGCAAATCTGGTGACAACAACTGCAGTCACGTAACACACTGAACACGTTGCGTGAACAAAAATGGGAGAAAATTAAAATGTGTTAAGTTTGAAATGAGTGCAAAATGTACAAAAACAAGGCAGACTTCCATAAAGTCACAAATGCGTGTAGATATAGAAAAAACATGTTCAAAGAAGTATTAAAAAAGGCCCAGTTTAAGAGTGTGTGTTGGCGAAAGCCAACCCTAGCAAAACTGTCAGGAACCAAACCTGAAAACATCATTAGTTCATTCTTCGAAATCTTAAAAATGAATATCTGAGAAAGGAGTACCAGAATAAAAATCAGATGAAAAGATAACAATGGGGCAACAAATCCTAGACTCATAAAGAGCCACAATAAGAAAGTCTGTATCTTGTACCTGGTTTTGAGTATAACGTAGCTGAGATAATGTATTCAAAAATAAATTTATTAACCTTCCTGTCCCTCCATTTTCAAATTTGCTTGCCTGGCACAGCTATTCAGTGCTTACCCTAGTATCACTATGCAAAAGGCAGGGACCAACCTTGAATGGAGGAGTAAAAGGAGAATTTTTTTAGAACTTCTTAGATGCCATTAAATGAATACAATGCAAATTATTATTAATTACTGCAAAGTGTTAATCCTTACCATTGAACTTGCTTTTTTTGCAGGTTAGGTGTAGGGAGTTGGTTTCCCCAGTAACTGAGCTGGGTTTCATTTTCTGGGCGGCATGGTGGCACAGTGGGTAGCGCTTCTGCCTCGCAGTTAGGAGACCTGGGTTCACTTCCCAGGTCCTAACTGCGTGGAGTTTGCATGTTCTCCCCGTGTCTGCTTGGGTTTCCTCTGGGTGCTCCGGTTTCCTCCCACAGTCCAAAGACATGCAGGTTAGGTGGATTGGCGATCCTAAATTGTACCTACTGTGTGCTTGGTGAGTGTGTGTGTGTGTGTGCGCCCTGCGGTGGGCTGGCGCCCTGCCCGGGGTTTGTTTCCTGCCTTGTGCCCTGTGTTGGCTGGGAATGGCTGCAGCAGACCCCCATGACCCTGTAGTTAGGATATGACAAATATGTAATGTGACCTGCAATCGACATAACAACTGCAAAACATATAATGACAAACACAAAATGGTGGCAGTCATAGAAAAATTTGAAAGCAAAACGGCATCACCAGAATTAGCAATGAAATTATTCAAATATTTTCAATAAATATGCACAAATGGAATAAATCAATTTCATCACAAGAGCACTGCAGCCAAATATGGCTACTGCCTAGTGGATTAGGAGATTATTTCTGTTCAGTAGCACCTCCTCAGGTAAAGATCATTTAATGTGGCATCGCACTTGGGTGTCCTACAGATTACACTGCCATCCTGCTGTAGATTTCGTATTGTGGTCATGTCTGGTTAAGCCCTGGAATTACAGCCCTTCTTGGCCTTTACCTAAAATGACCACCACCTGTTGCAACCTTTAACCTGCCCTCCATGGCTTCAGTCTTTTTTTTAAAATGGACAGACATCCCGGTCCGTTAGGTTGCCAGCCCTCTTTCCTACATCCGACATGGCCACATCTCTCTTTCTTTCTGTCTCACCCAGACTGATGCCACTGCCTGCTGCCCTTCCAATAAATGCAATGCTTACCACCCTGTAGCAGCCTTTATGCCCCCCCCACTGGGACCTTTTTGCTGCCATGGTGGTATTCTGCTGTGTTTCACCACTAAGTCTGTCATACATGTGGCAGTACGGTGCTGTCGTAGAGGTGTCTCTGCTTCAACATCTTCTTCATGCTTTCTTAGGTGTGCTTCATGGTATTTTTATATAGCCTTACGTGCATTTCATGGTATCTGAAATGCATCTGTAGATACCAGAAAATAAAATCCTGTTGATTTTACAGACATTTTAAAAGCAGACAAAAGGAAAGATAGGAGTTTCCACAGGTTATTTTATGATATCTCAGAACAGTCAACAGGAATTTCACGATTTGAGATGCATGTTACAATTTCTCAAAATGCCTTCCAGCCCACTTCTAATCATCTCAAAATATATTCCTATGAAAATATCTGATTTTACAATTGAACTTTTACCCTAAAATAAACAGGAAGGTGTTTTGAGATCTTGTGAAGTGCAGCTGAGATATTTTGAAACAGATGTATTTTCATAAATCGGCAATTAATTTCATAATATCTTAAAATGTCAATCTGGGCTGCCATATGGAGTGAGCCTTCAGATTTACAGTATATTTGCTGTAATGTTACCCTGCCAAAGCAGCTTGTCAAACAACATGGAAAAGTGCATCTAATTCATTATTCATGTCAAAGGCAATCAGACGACTTGGCTTCGCCCACAGTAGCATCTCTAGGCCTGATTTAGAATTGCAATTCCTTTATTTTGAGTGGGAGGCTCAAAGTTTCTAAACCTAGGAGGAAGAAGAATTGACCAGGAAGTCAAATGAGTAAATAAGAAGCAGATGACATTGTTATGGCAGGTTGCTCACCACATGAGCTTAATTATGTGATTAGGAGGCAGAAAGAGAACATGTGTTAGGAGCATATGGCCTGCCCCCGCACAGGCCGCTCGCTTGAGCATGCAGTGCCGAATGGCAAGGATTTTACTGGAGGTTATTCTAAAGCTAAAGGATTTAGTAATATTTTAAATCTTTTAATCCAAAATCTTATTTTTTCATTGCAGAGGAAACACTAAACATACACAGCAAGGCAGTCATCACTGCTGTCTAACAAGAACATACAGAAAATGCTGGGTTTTCATTTTCGGGGAGAATGTTCTATGAACAAATGAGTGGAATTTATTTTAAATAACATGGGTCAGATGGTGTCAGGCATGAAGTGCACAGCATTCGACAATAAGAACATCATAACAACAGTCAAAAGATAGGATGGTTTGGGTACGCTTTACTGCCTCAAGGTTTGATCGATTGATTTGAGACAACTGAAGGAGCTGTGTGTTCTACTTTCCATGACAAAATTCATAATGAGAATGTCTGGTTGTTGTCTGTGAGATGAGATTGAAGCATAGCTGGGTCATGCACATCTCTGAGAAACTAAACTAAGGCCAAACACAAAACACCACTGCCATAACTAAAAAAGCACATTAGCACTTTCATTCCCTCAGATGCTTTAGGAAGTGTGGTACGCAGTAAGAAATACTGGTGGGCTTCTGCCACAGCACTGTTGAGAGTGTCCTGACAGGAGGGATCACAGTCTGGTTCGGGAACGGCATCACTACAAAAGGTGGTGAAGCAGGCACAGTGTATTACTGGCTCTGTTCTTCCAACAATGGAGTCCATACACTAAAAAACGCTGCAGAAATAGGACTGATGCTATTCTGGGCAGCCCTGCTCACTCAGGACACAGAGGTATGTTAGTACCAAAGCTAGCACCTCTCGGTTCAAGAACAGTTTTTACAGTTCATCTTCTTAATAACAGAAAGTTCTATCTACAGTGCATCCGGAAAGTATGCACAGCGCATCACTTTTTCCACCTTTTGTTATGTTACAGCCTTATACCAAAATGGATTAAATTCAATTTTTTCCTCAGAATTCTACACACAACACCCCATAATGACAACATGAAAAAAGTTTACTTGAGGTTTTTGCAAATTTATTAAAAATAAAAAAACTGAGAAATCACATGTACATAAGTATTCACAGCCTTTACTCAATACTTTGTCGATGCACCTTTGGCAGCAATTACAGCCTCATGTCTTTTTGAATATGATGCCACAAGCTTGGCACACCTATCCTTGGCCAGTTTCGCCCATTCCTCTTTGCAGCACCTCTCAAGCTCCATCAGGTTGAATGGGAAGCGTGGGTGCACAGCCATTTTAAGATCTCTCCAGAGATGTTCAATCGGATTCAAGTCTGGGCTCTGCTGGGCCACTCAAGGACATTCACAGAGTTGTCCTGAAGCCACTCCTTTGATATCTTGGCTGTGTGCTTAGGGTCGTTGTCCTCCTGAAACATGAACCGTCGCCCCAGTCTGAGGTCAAGAGCGCTCTGGAGCAGGTTTTCATCCAGGATGTCTCTGTACATTGCTGCAGTCATCCTTCCCTTTATCCTGACTCGTTTCCCAGTCCCTGCCACTGAAAAACATCCCCACAGCATGATGCTGCCACCACCATGCTTCACTGTAGGGATGGTATTGGCCTGGTGATGAGCAGTGCCTGGTTTCCTCCAAACATGACGCCTGGCATTCACACCAAAGAGTTCAATCTTTTCTTTCTCATGGTCTGAGAGTCCTTCAGGTGCCTTTTGGCAAACTCCAGGCGGGCTGCCATGTGCCTTTTACTAAGGAGTGGCTTTCGTCTGGCCACTCTACCATACAGGCGTGATTGGTGGATTGCTGCAGAGACGGTTGTCCTTTTGGAAGGTTCTCTTCTCTCCACAGAGGTCCTCTGGAGCTCTGACAGAGTGACCGTAGGGTCCTTGGTCACCTCCCTGACTAAGGCCCTTCTCCCCAGATCGCTCAGTTTAGATGGCCGGCCAGCTCTAGGAAGAGTCCTGGTGGTTTAGAACTTCTTCCAGTTACGGATGATGGAGGCCACTGTGCTCATTGGGACCTTCAAAGCAGCAGAAATGTTTCTGTAACCTTCCGCAGATTTGTGCCTCGAGACAATCCTGTCTCGGAGGTCTACAGACAATTCCTTTGACTTCATGCTTGGTTTGTGCTCTGACATGAACTGTCAACTGTGGGACCTTATATAGACAGGTGTGTGCCTTTCCAAATCATGTCCAATCAACTGAATTTACCACAGGTGGACTCCAATTAAGCTGCAGAAACATCTCAAGGATGATCAGGGGAAACGGGATGCACCTGAGCTCAATTTTGAGCTTCATGGCAAAGGCTGTAAATACTTATGTACATGGGATTTCTCAGTTTTTTTATTTTTAATAAATTTGCAAAAACCTCAAGTAAACTTTTTTCATGTTGTCATTATGGGGTGTTGTGTGTAGAATTCTGAGGAAAAAAATGAATTTAATCCATTTTGGAATAAGGCTGCAACATAACAAAATGTGGAAAAAGTGATGCGCTGTGAATACTTTCTGGATGCACTCTATCTATCTATCTATCCAGAAACTATAATAATGTAGGTACTAATACAGCTTGGTTTTCTAAAGCTCTCAAACTTAAAATTCTTACATTATATTTATTGATTTGCATCAACTCTGATTTTAATGTACTGTATTCATGAATTATTTCTTTACACTTTTGTAATATTTTTTACATTTGACCTTCTTCTGTACCTAAAGATAGATAAGGCTGAAGCACATTTATTTAATGCTTGTTACATATCTCAAGCCCATTATGTATTGTGTGGTTTATGCCATTCCGTGTGTTTAATTGAATTATCTCATTAAATGTAAGACGTGTAGAGTGGTTAGTGATGTGGTACCGCAAGGAGCCTGGGTTCAGATCCTGGCTCTGGATGTTCTCTCGTTGTTCATGTCAGTTTCCCTCCTTGTTTCTTCCCAAAGACATGCAAGTTATGCTAATTAGCCTCCCTAAACTGACCCTGTATGATGTCTGGTTATCCAAGACAGCTCTGAGAAGTCTTCTTACCACATGCACCTCAGTACTCGGCCAGTACTTGAATAGAAAACCATCTAGGAAAAGCTTGGTTTGCTGCTGGAAGAGGTGATGGTGAGGCCAGCAGGGGGCGCTTACCCTATGGTTTAAAAGTGGATTTCAATGCCCCAGTACAGTGATGTGGACGTTATGCCGTAAAAATTATGGTATCCTTCAGATGAGACGTAAAACCGAGGTCTTGACCTTCTGTGGTCATAAAAGATCCCTGGACATCCTTTATAAAGAGCAGGGTGTATACCGATATCCAGGCTAAATTGCTGACCATGATCTAGTCATTCTGGCCCCATAAATCATCCCCTGTCTCTAACTGGCTCTCTCTATCATCATTTCCTCCTAATAACTAATATTGTGGGGAGCAAACTGGTTCAAAAATGGCTGCAGTTGCATCATCCACATGGATGCTACATATTAGGGGTGGCTGATGTGGCTCCCCACTCACTATGTAAAGTGCTTTGAGTAGTGTGAAAAGCACTATATAAATGTACAGAATCATTATACTGTATGCTTTGTCCTTTTGTGAGTATTCCTTATCTGGACAGTAGATGTCACTACAGAGCTTTATTAAAGTTTTATTTATTTATTTTTGAAAACTGAGGCTGGGACACACAAAGCAAGACAAGGTAAGAGATTAATTACATAGAGAAAAAAAATGTGCATCTCCCCTAACCATATTTACTCAAGCTTACTGTTATATTTACTGCCTGCAATTCAACATAAAAAATGAATCTCACTTACTTTTTTGCCGTGGTAGGGTCCCAAGATCACTATTCCCCATTATACTCTGTATTATGTAGACCTTAAAAGAATGCCTTAAATCCCATACTCTAATCACACTGTCAGGATTGACTGCTGTTGTAGCTCAATGCATTCGCATCTCTTTTACATCTGTAGCCCCTGGCAATTAGACAGTATCAGAACAGGCAGGAGAGAAAGTTCCACTTTTATGCAGCATTGTTTAAACAGTGCCATAAAGAAAAGCAGAATAATGTGTGATCACCACACAGCCTGGTATTGGCCTTGATGTTCTATCTTTTACAGGCGGCCCACTTCTTGCATTGCTTGTAGTGTCAGCAGTAAGTAAGAGCATTCTCAGAATCGCTTCCTGCTGCCCGAGTCTCCTTCTCTCTTATCAACTCTTTTACTGATCTTATGAAGCTAATCTAGGTGCAAAGTGGTCATCCCATCTCCAAGAAAACTTTGCCTTTTTAAAAAATTAAATTTCTTTTGTCCAGAAAAGTGCTTTGAGAGCTTGTATGCTTCTGGTGCGCGTGTGCCATCACCCAGTGTTTAGAAAAAGTCCAAACTCAGCTGTTTTAGCCCATAAATGGGATCTAACAGTTAGAACCAACATTTGAAACCATATGTGCATTACGGTAGCAATTATCAACAAAAACATGCCTAACCAAACCTTAGGCTCACAATAAAGCAGAGCTAATTACACTTTCTTCTTAAACTAATTATTACAAATGAACAAGATACATTTTCAGCAGCTGTTTTTAAAATAGCAGTATCTTCATAAAGGTTCACTTTTTAAACATTCCTCTTTTTCCCCAGAAACGTTCTGCTTATTTCTCCAACACTTACTACAAACAAAGGAGCCTACAAAAACAGACATAGGTAAAGGGAGAGTTAACCTTTCATCTGCCTTAGGATAGGAAGCTGTAGAGTGATTGCGAACTTACTGTTCTTGCCGTCACTTATTCCCATGTCCCAAGTCCTTGCTTAATTACCTAATTAAATCTGGAAGGGAGGCCAACAGAGGTTCATAAGTGTGAAGTTTACTGAATATGTGTGAGAGCCCTAGGAAATTAATTCCAAGTGGAAAGTAAATGCCCAACCAGACCGGGAGGTAATGATCATATGGAAAGATGAATTACACCAGGGAATTGGCGCAAAACAGCAAAAAAATTATTTGTGCTTTGCATATACTACTCAAAAACTGTACAGCTTTCAATACTTAAGTGATTTTATAGCTTGTGGCAAAACGGCTCCAAAGTTTCAGGTTCAAATTCAGGTTCATTTGCATAATCTTAGCCAGTCAGAGGCAGCTGACGTGTGCCTGTAAAGTCAGTTGCATAATGTAATATTAGGTTAGGTTAGGTTTCTTTATTTAGTCATGTTTACACAGGAAAACATGAAATTTGCCTTCTCAGTTGCATCTAATAACAGGTAACAGACAGAATGAAATAAAACAGACAAATAGAAATAAGAAAGGTGAAGGTAAGGCAATTAGATAAAACATATTTATACCAAAAAAAAAAAAAAAAAGGTAACAGGATATATATCAAAACCTTAAACATTATCTCCGATATTTCTTATTGAAAAGTCATATGGCACTAGGAATTTAGGAGTTTCTGGAGCGATTTGTGTGGGTTTTCAAAGCAACTATCCTTCCTGATTTACTGAAGTTTAATTCTACATGTAATGGGTGTCTGTCATCAGTTGAGATGATTTCCAGTTTCTTTAGCATTGCCCTCTGACACACACTAGTCAAATCATCTACATCAGCCCCAATAACTTTAGCTGCATACTTCGTAATCTGCTGGAGCTTTTTTGAGTTTTGGTTTGTCAGACTATTAAACCAGGCAATGAAACTGAAAGTGATCACGGACTGGATCATACTGCGATAGAAGGACAACATGAGGTCCTTGTCTACTTTAAATAGTTTGAGTTTATGGAGGAGAAATAAGCGCTGGCTGCATTTAGAAAATAATTTTTTTGTATTTGTATTCCAGTTAAGATTGTTATCTAGGTAAGTTCCTAAGTATTTATATTCATTCACTATTTCTACCTCCTCTCCCAGAACTACAATAGGTGAACATACAGATTTCTGTCTTTTAAAATCAAATATTTCTTTGGTCTTTTTTACATTCAGAGTGAGAGTTTTTATTGCACCAGTTTACCATACAGTCCACTTGATTTAGATAGTGGCTTTCATCCTCCCCAGATATGCATCCTATGATCATGGTGTCATCCGCATACTTAATAATGGAGCAGTGGTCATTTTATGTCCATTGATTCACTCCAGCTGAGACTCACCCTGACATAATCAAACTAGTTTGACTTTGGCTTGACTTGCATTGTCAGGCTCTGTGTGCATGAGAGCTGACAACTAATGAATGCTCATCTGAAAGTTTAATTCATATAATGCAGCAATGAGGAATAAGGAACGCATGTTTTGTACATTATGAACAGAAGAGAGGCTAATCTGTCTGATGTCTCACGTTTTACATATCATAATAGAATGGAAAAGAGAAAAAAGGACAGAGATTGCATCTGAACTTGCTGAATGTATTAACCCTTTGTACAGCAGAAACTTCATCAGCCAGCACACTATTGGCCATCACAAAAAGGGGCCAGCCCAACTTTGCTGAAAGTCATGACACAGTTGGTAAAGGTGGCATACCCAACAGTTTTCAATCGTGTATATTACCAGTCTGGTGACAAGATCAGCCACTGCTACAGCAAATCAGATATACTCCACAAATACAGGATACATAATGCCACATCAACTTGACTCAGAGGAAACCTGAGTGGACAAGGGGTGAACATACAATCTCCAAGCAGGGAGCACCTGGACATGAACCCTGGTCCCCTTGTTGCAAAACAACAGCATTACCACACAATCAGGTCAGAAGAAAATTATTTAATGCCACTACAAACTGGTGTTCAAATGGTGTTAAAACAACAATTAGAAGGTGCTTTCAGGAAGATCTGGGGTTGGGTTTGGGAGGAGGTCTGCACATTGTCTGCCCCAGTTCAGCTGATCCAACATTGATAATTAGCTGATGAGTTGGATCAGGTGTGTTTGGGCAGAGGGCTGCAAGGGTTTGTGACAGGTGGGACTTTATCTTCTCAGGAAGGTTCTCTTGTGGAAATCTGGAATAAAGCTTTTGAATCATAACTATTTCTGGTTATTAATTAAAAAGTGGGAACATTTTCATTAACATAAACCATTAAATCCGAATGAAAAAAAAATGATTTAATTGTACAAGGTTTACACTTGTAACGGCCGACCCAGCCGGCAGCTACACCTCCAAGACCAGTGGCCTGGATAATTTACTGAGAAAGAATCTAACTATCAAGCCGTACTTCTTACCATTTGAACTTTTCCCCACAATCGACGGTGAAAAATATAAGCACAAAAACAGGATGTAAAATTAAACAGATTATATGTATTAAGTAAAACAAGACATGCAAAAAATAGAAACATATAAATACAAATATCCCTCCACCCCAGCAATAACAAAACACCACCAAATATATATAAATATATACAACAAAAACCCTCCCTTGTCCCTGTAACAAATAAACACACAACACGGAAACAACAATGAATGATAAACTGAAAATGAATGAGAATGCGAGTCCGGCAATAATGAAACTGTCCTGAAAGCGGATGACTGAATTAGTGATATTGAGTGGTTTGAATCTCCCCGGAAAAAATGGAACAGCCTCACCGTGAATCCTCGTGTGAATGGTGGATGATTAAGTCCTACCCCGGGGTCTTTCGTGGTGAGGTCCGTGAAATAAATCCGGCAGATGGAAAAACAAACTGGATTGGCAAGCGCGATGTGGACAATAACTGGTACCGTTGGTTCGTGGTCGTGATGTTGAAACAAAATCTCCTCTCTTCCCTCTCCTCCTGATGGCTTATATAGTCCTGTGACGGCTGGGATTGAATGATTGTAAACAGGTGTTTTCCAGGTTGGCGGCTGTGGTCTCCTTCCATCATCCGTCCCCCTTTTTTCGGGGACGGCATTAACTGATGCACATAAACAGTAAACGGGACAATGAAACGAGACGCACACAGAACTGACATTTAAACACTATGTGGCCCCGCTACAAACTGGTCTGTGCTGGTTGGCTGCTAATAGGCCCATCACAGTGACATGCCACATCAATGGTCTAAAATATGTCTTGCATGGAATATCTTTTTTTTTTAATCAAAGCACCCTACCTTTGTAATGAATCAAAGCACCCTACCTTGGTAAAATGTAATCAAGTAGCAAGAATAAAACGATAATTAAAAAAACGGGTATAAAAAATAAATAATGTAATGAATACTGTAAGTCTATACTCTACAAGTTTTCCAAAAGCTGATTTCATTGAATAATTTTCTTCCATATGGAATCACTTAAAAAAAAGCATGAGAGATCTGCTATCTCATATAATCATGAAACTGTGCTGTCCAGAACTTTCATACTACTGAATGATGACTGACAGTTTCTTCTCTTTGCTACAGCACTGGAAGCACTGCCTTGGAAGAAAAAGACCCTGTTAATGACCTTAGGTGAAAGACGGAATCTTATTTTGAAGCCAAACATAACATCTGCAGTTTGGACTCATTTTGTTTTCAAACCAACCAATAAAGGAAAGCCAGCCAAATTTAAAGGTCATTTGCCGGCATTGTTTCAAAAAGGCAGTCATTATATTCTCAAATATGAGCAATTTGTGGACACTTGAAACACAATCCCCCTGATGATTTTACACAGCTGATGTCTCCCACTTCTTTGTCTGTGGCCTCACCTTCCACAGCTGGCTCACAACATTCATGATCTATTTTATTTTTTAAGTAGTTACAACTTGTATCTTTTTATTTACAGGTTTGCTGTTATTTATAGGTTTCCGTTTACAGTGATGTATTTGTTTAAATAAAAATGGCATTGTTCTTAAGTAAAATACATTTAAACTGATTGTTTAAATTTTTAAATGACAAAAATCGACTGAGACAGCAGTTTATTTTCACCATCCCCAGCAGATAATTCCAGTATTCCAGTAAAAATACTACCGTTATTTTCTTTTTAATATTAATTAGAATAAAATAAACAGTCTGCTGGCCCTCCAGTATCTGAAAACAGCAGTGTAATGCGAAAATTTAACTAAAGTAATATTTATTTGTTGAGATCTCGCCAATGTCCAAAATTCAATTGAGTAAATCCAATGGATTTTTTTGTCACTCCAATTTCAAAGTTTTTATCTTGTTACAAGCTTAAATATAAACAACTCTAATGGTATTACTGTCAATGAATAAATGGCTGGATACTTAGAATCAAGACAACAAGCACATTATCATCAAAGAAGGGAAGCTGGAGTGTTGAGACTAGATTTGTCTGATTAGTGTTCACCTCACTTCACAGGATGGATGGTTCTATGTGTAAATGTTTCTGTTGGGTGTATCAGCTCTAATTAAGAGGGGTCTGCAAATCATTGGGAATTTTCAGCTTTTAAACCCCTAGTCTGGTAGTTCCGTATCCTGCTGCTGTTGACTTTACTACCAGTTTGCACATTGATACCAAGTAATGAACATGGCTATCAGTTTGCCTCGAAGAAGAATAGAAAGGATGGGCAGAGGTTGGTAATGGAACTGAAATTTGCAATCTCTTTGTTAAGTGCCACTATGACCAAGACTGAAGATTCTGACATGTCAACCACATATTACTGACCTGTTTATTACAATAACCTCAACAAAATAACAAACCAACAGTTACATTTGTAGTTCTTTACAAGGAAGACACCAGGAAAAATATCAAAGGTAGTTATTTATTTAGAAGTCCTTAAAATTTACTTGCTTCTAACTTTATTTCCACAATTGCTTTAAAAATTAGATTTTTGCTCTTAAGGCTTACTCTAATAACACTATGTAGATCGGGGTCCCCAACTCTGGTCCTGGAGGGCCCCATTGGCTGCAGGTTTTCAGTCTAACCCTTTTCTTAATTAGGGACCTGTTTTTGCTGCTAACTAACTTCTTTTGAATTAATTTTAATTGACTTGTTTTTTTAAGATTTGTTCCCTGGAATTTCTTCATCATTCCTCTGAATTGCTTCATTTCTTTCCTTAAACAGAAATGAAATGTGAAGTGAGTGAGCCAACAGAAGGCCAACAAAGTCAGGGCCTCAAACTCCAACCAATTTCACTCCAACCAGTTTCTTAATTAGTGTGCCAATTATAGTTGTTAATTAAATCCGTTTTTTAATTCCATGGCTTGCTGCTGCTCTCATTGTGCAATAGCGTACATTTCTGAAATTATTGATTTTCTCTTTTCTAGGAGCAGTGATAAAATATTTTGGGAACCTGAGCAGATCAGCATTCTGAGACCTTCACCTTTCTTTATTTTCAGACATTGTATGATCGACAATGTTGGCCATGTTTTACTGTCCCCAGATGGAAATTTGGCTTTTTATAGAAGTTCTTTAAATAACAACATAAATAAGCAGATACGTAAGTTAAAATTATATATATATATATATACATATATATATATATATATATATATATATATATATATATATATAATAATATATATATATATATATATATATATATATATATATATTGTGGGGAATATGGGTCCCTGTTGACCCCTGAACCCACAGACAACATGTTCTGACACCAGTTAAAAATCCCAATATTAAATTTATTATAATAATTATGTGCACAAAGCACCTCCACTCCCACAATACTCAATAATAAATCAATAATCACAATACAATAAACAATACTAATCCTCCACTCCCAGCAGCTCCATTCCACACCCTCCCAACTCGGCTCTGTCTGCTGGGGTTTCCCATAGTCCTTCTATATTCCTTGACACGGAAGTGCTTCTGTCCCTCAGTCCATGTGATTTCATAGCACTTCCGGGTCAGATGAAAACTTCTTTTTTTCTTCAGCCTGGAAGTACTTCATTCCTTCCATCTCTGTGATTAGGGAGTACTTCCGGGCTATAATAAAAACCATTGTGTCTCCCTGCAGCGTCCCCTGGCGGCCCCCACGGTATCCAGCAGGGCTGTGCAATGAAACTCCATTGTCCATGATGCTCTGCTGGTATTCGGGGCACCTCCATGTTGCAGGGAGGACTCCATCTAGCGGCGTGGGGGTATTGGCCGGGATAAGCTGCCAGCCATATATCACAATATATATATATTGTCACAGGAGGCTGGAGGTGGTACCCAGCCGGGACGCCCAGGAGGACCAGACCATGTGGGGGCGACCGCCCTGGTGGTCTTGAGGACCAGGGGAACAGAGCTTAGAAGCTCAACCCTATAGGGGCCCGTGGTCACCACCAGGGGGTGCCCCAATGCCTATGGAGCCCTGGCCCCTCAGCACTTCTGCCACACCCGGAAGTGCTGGGGGGGAAGAAGACCAGGGACACCCGGAGTGCTTCCGGGTGCACAGCCAGTACTTCCGCCATACTTGGGAGTGCCGGCGGATGCTAATCAGGAGGCACCTGGAGCACATCCGGGTGTATAAAAGGGGCCGCCTCCCTCCATTCGATGGCTGAAGTCGGGAGGACGAAAGACAAAGTCTTGGAGGAGAGGAGTGGAGGAGGACCTGAGAGAGAGAGGCACTATTGAGAAGGTCTGGACTTTGGGGGAGTTTTGGGGTTGTGTGTGGCACTATTGTAAATATTAGTATTGTAAATAAACCATGTTGTGGTGCTTTAAACTGTCTACCTGTCTGTGTCCGGGCCAGCTTCCACAATATATATATATATATATATATATATATATATATATATATATATATATATATATATATATATATTGTCACACACGAGCGCATACAGAGCAGCTTAAGGACCCGACATGCACCCCAACAAGTCGTGCCATGGGACAACGACGGGGTACTAACCTCTCTTTCTTTGTTTTCCTCAGGAAAAACAAAGCACCGCCGCTGTGACTTTACCCGGACACCTAAGAAACCAGCCACTTTCAGGTTCCTTTCTACCCTCTGGTCCCTTCCTGATGACATCAATTTCCCATCCACCACCACAATTTCTTCCCAGCATCCCATCGTTTCACTTCTGTTCCCACCTTATAAATTGTCTGCCTGCCAACCATCATGTGCCTGTTGTAACTTTGGGAGAAAAACACTGACCTTACGTACCTTACAGTGTACGGGGCCAAAAAACCCCAAACTTTTATGCTTGTTTGTGTTCCTTTACAATATATATATATATATATATATATATATATATATAATATATATATATATATATACCCGCACACTTTGGCCTGTACAAAGAAGAAATTAAAAAGAAAGAAAACCTCAAACTTGGCAGTCCCAGTTCCAGTGAGGCATTATGCAGACGTATTGCTGTTAGTATAAAGGAGCCCCATCACCATTTCTTGACACACTTCTGCTGAATGAATCATTGTCTGAAAGTCCTCAGTGTTGGTGTGTCAGAGAGAGGATGTGCAGCTTTGTTAATAATGGCACTACTACTTCCAGGGGGTCCAGAGTGTGTCTTATAACTAATCTTGTCAATTCAGGGGAACTCTCTTGAAGTATATTTATTTTTTGTGATCAAACTTTTATTGAAGTTAAACAAAAAAACAACAGCAATGAAAATCGATAAAAATCAAAATTACGATAAGCAGAAAACTAGAAAACCAACCATCCCACCCAACCAATCTGCCATATAAAATATGTTTATATATGATTGAATGTCATTAATACCTGTGTAGACTGGAGAGAGAGACACACAGCAAAAGGGACACATTTAAAATAGGAGTATTAACAGAGAGAATGGAAGATAGGCAGTCAGAGATGGCAGAGCAAAAAGCAGAAACTGGGGGACAAACCCAAAACACATGAAAAAGTGTGTCGGAGACATTTAAGAGACAGAGAAGCCTGTTGGAATCAGTGGCCAAATGCACTGTATATTGTTTGTGAGGAGTAAAATATACCAACAATATATAACAATTACAAATGTGGCAAACATGATCTTACAGCAGGACTGTCAAACTCAGGTTCCTGCAGGTTTTTATTCATTCATGCTAATGGAGCATATGTTGCCTTGATTTTAATTGACTGGCATTTTAATTGTTTAATTTTTTGTTTCTTTGGCCAGTATCTATACAATAATGAGATACAAGGTGAGCCAACAAATGACCAGGCTAACATTTCCACATGCATCTTTCATACATCTGTCTCAATAAAAAATATTTTAAAAGAAAAAAAATAAAGTTCTAAAAATATTGATCTGTGATGGCATGCATTGCATCTGGATGGTTATCTCTGAAAAAAAAAAGAAAATCATAACTGGTGTGGCAGAATGAGAACACTAAAAAGCCACAGAATTAAATGACAGATTTCATTAACACCTAAATAGGAGACTGGTTGGAGTGAAAAAGGTGGTCCTTCTGGACTGTTTGAGACCCTTTAGCTAGCTCGTCACTTGTTGCACAGGTTTACTTTGCACAGGTTTGTCTGTCATTTGCTGGTTAAGGAAAAAACAATTATGCAAGTAAATTATAATTAAGTTAAAAGAAACTTATTAAAATAGCAGTATTAACTAGTCACTAATTAAGAAACTGGCCACAGCAGCCCCCAAGGGTCTAAGACTGACACTCCTGACTTACAGCAAATATTTCCTGTTACAACATACTGTACCTTTATGCATTCATTATGGGGACAATGATTTACCTCACTGAGGTGTGTGCCAGGGAATACGGATGTTTTGCATTTGAATTCACGTACTAGTTGGACATTTTTTATATATTTGTTTTGGACATTTTATATCTAATAAAATTTATTAAGTAAATATTGTTTTATCTCTTGGGCCAGGGCTTTTCTTTACAGTTCCAGTCTCTAAGTGTGAGGCTCATTCCTGTTTTGTAGTTGTAGACCTGAAGTCACAACACTTTGGAGAGATTGTCGATTTGCAGGAGATGACAAGTTGAAACAAGTGGTGCATAACTGACTTTAAAATCAACAAGAAAATGTTTTCTCTTTTTCCCAGAAGTAATTCAGGCTGCTGGTATAAGAGTGCTGAAAGTAGGAAGAAGTTGTAAAGTAATATATTAAAATATCTCCAACAAAAATAAAAAAAAGTTTGAAAAATGAAATGCAGAAATTTGTCGTACCATACTTTTCACCCAATGCAGTCACAACAGGCTCTGGCCACTGCACATTGAAATGGAATTGAACGATATTGGATGGATATTATTCCACAAATGTACACTGTTCATGAGCACAACAAGCTCTGGACCCACCACTAAACCTGACCAAGCTCATAAGCTTGCTCTATCAAGACCAAGAAGCTAAAGTTTGAACACCATATGGACACATTGATTGGTTCAAGATCGGAAAGGGCACATGCCAAAGATCTATCCTGTCACCAACAGTTTTCAACATGTACACAGAAGCAGACCTGGATGTAGGGTGGTGTGAAATTAGGCAGCAGAAACATTAACAATGTGAAATACACTGATAATACTACCCTGCTGGCTGAAAACAGGAGGGATCTCGAATATCTGATCATGAAAGTCAAAGAAGAATGTGAGAAGGTTGGACTGCACCTGAATATCAAGAACACAAAGAAAATGGCAACAGCAAAACATACAAATGTCAATAATGAAGAAATTAAAGTGGTTGAACAGTTCATCTTTCTTGACTCTAAAATTGATAGTGATTGCAACTGAACTCCCGAGATCAAGAGATGGCTGGCACTTGGAAGAAATGTGATGGTTAGTATGACCCACCTAAGGAATAGCAAAGACATCAGGCTGGCAACTAAATGTAGATTGGTCAGTGTGATTGTTTTTCCAATAACAACATATCGCTGCAAAACCTCGACGCTAATAAAGGCAGACAGGTGAAGGATCGATGCATTTGAGCTGTGGTGCATTTGAGACGTCTGCTACACATTCTGTGTACAACCAGATTAAAGAACCAAGAAGTTCTGGAATGGATCAAACCTAAATTCTCACAGGAGACCAAGATAACAAAGCAAAAGCTCTCCTACTTTAGTCACATCATGCAAAGCAGGTCGCTTGAGAAGGACATCATGCTTGGAATGGTCAGTGGTAAAAGAGGAAGAGGTCACCCAAGAACTCACTGGCTAGATACCATCAAGAAAGATATTGGACTGAACATAGCAGAACTGAAAAAAGCTATGAGAGATCATAAGACATGGAGAGCATTGATCCATAGAGTGGCCAAGAGTTGTACTCAAATGAACGATTAAATGAACTAACACCTGATAATTAACTATAGTTTAAACTTTAAAAATTGTGTAAACACATCACATAGTCACTATTTCCCAACATCCTGTCCTGCTAGAAAATAGGTAAGCACTTGTAAGACATGTTGGAGCACACACAAAACAGTTAAAAAGAGCTCTCTTTACTTCAAATTTGATTCCACTCACACTCATATTTGCTTCAAGCTAACCAACAGCTCCATCTGATCAAAGTTGCAATGACAAAGTGCACGAAGAAGAGCAAAGTTATGAGTTGGAGACAGAAGGATCATCCAGTAACGAAAGTGACTATACAAATAACACAGAAAGTTGTATGACATTTGCAGATTACACCTATAATATTGAGAGAGTGAGAGAGAGATGACAGTACAGCAAGTGATGAAAATGACAGAGCCAGTGTCCCATCACAGTTTACCAATATTCATCATGCTAACTTAACACCCTTTTCAGGCTTAACACTCAAGAAAGCAACTCCAACGATTTGCACAGGTTCTAAAAGTAGGTGCTCATCCCTGATATCATAACACCTCTTACAGATCATATGCTAAATCCTTGGAATTTGTGTGTATGTTGTGCTGGGTATGGTTTATTAATGCACTGGACAGCTTGGGTGCTGCTTGAGTGGGGTGGACTAACAAGTTTGCCCTCCCAGGCCCTGTTTAAATAGCCATGTTCCACCACTTCCTACACTGCCTATCTTCCTCTTGGTGGCCCCATGAATGTACTCTGCTTTGGTCTTTTGATTCCCTCTCCATGAGTTTGAATGCGTGCAATAAGTGGGCCCTATCATATGCTGATGGTCTGTTGTGCTCTGTTTTGTGCCAAATGCTCTTAAGACCCCGGTCCTTACAACCCTGAACTTTATTGAGCGAATAAGTTTCTCTTCCACTGGCACTGCTGTCACTTATGGAAAAAAATTTGCATGACACTATGTGCAGCCATTGTTAGTAATTTCAACTTCAGACTTTGAACCCCCATGTGGTAAGTCCTCTACATCCATGACATATGCAAATATAAACTTAACCAAATGAAGGGCAGCAAACTTTCAGGACTTAAATGCCATAATGGATGATCATTTGAGGGGTGTTAATGCACGGCTGACATACTTGGTTTCATTTTAGAAGGTAAGGATAATGTAGTTCTGTCTGCGCTACTGCCTAATGGAGAATTGTCTGGCAGGAGACCTCCAGTGGCAGACCCCTTTGTGGGCTCCTGTGACATCATTCAGGGGGCCTGTGGCTGAAGGATGAATGACACAGTTGACAACGATAGTTAGGAGAGGAACTGTTTGTCCTTTAATAAAGGTGCATTCTCTTACTAAGTGCTTTAGAACAAACTGAATGGGAAACGCCTGTTCTGGAATAAAGTTTATAGTTTATAGGATGATTAGTGTCACATGTACATGTTCAGAGTACGGTGAATACTTGCGCATGCTAATCAACAACATTCTGGCAACAAGATCTCTGCATATAAAAACCTCACCTCGAAACTTCTGTCTTCCTTACCTAAGAATCATAGAACATTTTTACAGACATATAATTAAATTATATATTGTGATGGGCGGCCATGACCACCACCTGGCCGGGATGCCAACAGAGTGGAAGGACCAGGGGAGAGGGCATCGGTGAGGCAATACCTCCCCTGGGATACTAGAGGGCAGCCCTCCTGGGTGGATTCCCGCAGGGCATGCTGGGAGCTGGAGTTTGGTGCAGCCCTGTTGGGTTCCGTGGGGGCCACCAGGGGGAGCTGCAGAGCCATATAAAGGACCTCCAGCACACCTGGGAGCGATTCCAGGTAATACTGATGAGCCACCTGGAACACTCCCAGGACCTGAATAAAAGGAGCCACCTTGCTCGATTCAAGGAGCCAGAGTCGGGAGGAAGAGAACAATGCCTGAGGAGGAGTGATGGCAGATGGACTGGCGGCAAGGAGGAGACTGAACTGTGTGCTGTGGTGTTGGTGATTTCTGCACACTTTAAAACTGTAAATAAACCGGGTGTTGAGTTTGAATCTGTGCTCTGTCTGTGTGGGTCTGGGTTAGGGCGGCTGTACGCACCCTGGTGGCTTCACAATGTATAGCATTTTCTCTGTTATTTTAAACTGACATTCATTCATTTATTCTACGTATATTTCTGTTTTTTACTTTACCCAAGTCAGTGTAGCGTCTATGAAGCACTAATATGTTTTTGGCATTAACACAAACAATATGTGTCAAAACAAGGCTCTGGTAGCACATTCCACAACTAAACTTCATACTTCGTCATAAGACTTCTCTAAATCTACCACACTTATGTATGTACTTAGGACTAGTAAAGGCAGTTTAATGCAGTTTATTATTTTTCATTCTTCTTGAATTTTTGGAAATAATTAACAACTTCATTTATGGAGAATCAGTATACAGTATGGAACTGCTTTATTATATTATTTACTTATTTACAGAAAAAAAAGATGTGAAAGGTCTAGTATTGTGCTCGGTAATGTTAATAAGAATCTGGGCCTTCACTACATTATTAGAATATCTAAGATCCTGGTTTCACTTCAACAGAACACCACAAATACTAACTTGCACAATTAAACCACATCTTCCAGTTGACTATTGGAACTAAACTGGCATTTGTTTTAATTAAATATTATACACTCACATCTAATAGAAGTCAAATATGAAATCAGACTATACACACTGAGTGTTATCCACTGGTCGTTGCTTTGGCTCATTTGGCATGTACTATACAGTATATTGAAATATTTCATTTACTGTAAATGCATTAGAGAAGACATTTTACCGTATGTGTCCTTCTATGCACAGGTGTATATTGTACTCAGTACATTCATTATTTAATGTTTACTGTTACATGAAGCTTTGACAAATCATATTGTAAAATATGGTTATGACACTGCGGTGGGCTGGCGCTCTGCCCGGGGTTTGTTTCCTGCCTTGCGCCCTGTGTTGGCTGGGATTGGCTCCAGCAGACCCCCGTGACCCTGTAGTTAGGATATAGCGGGTTGGATAATGGATGGATGATTATGACAGCCAAACACTCAAAACAATATTGACAATGTCAAACGCTGGCACAACAATGATTTGTCACAGACGCAGAGATTAATTATTAAAACAATGGCAGGTGTAGATGCAGCAGAGTCAAAAGTCTCTTGTAACACATGATCTTTATAAAAGCACTGGTTGGCCAATGTGCTTACACATAGGTGTATTACATGTGTTTATCTTATGTGTGTGTTTATGTTCATAAATACTGTATGGTTTAATAATTTACTAATAGCGTACTGAAGCAGTAAATAGTTGTAAGCACAAAGAGCCTGTATTCAATGAGGAATGCTTTAAAAAATAAATTGAAGTAAACTTAGCTGAATTAACTGGTGTACATGACAATTAGTAAAAGAATACCTTGAGATACTCATGTCATCTTTGCTGTGAAGCTTTTCAGTTTTTCCTCCTCAGTTATCTTTTTAGACTTTGCTCATCCATACCATCTAGCACAGAATGTCCAAGTAGATTATAATTCAAATGATGTCCAAATCTTATGTTTCTTCAACTCAAAGCATCCATCCACCTTCTAAGTCTGCTTTATCCTGAAAAAGTTTACGGAGAAGTTTTTATACCTATCCTAGCAAGCTTTGGACACAAGGCAGGAACAATCCCTGGACAGGGCACCAGCCCATCACAGGATGAACATACATACACACACACACACACACCAAGGCCAATTTGTCATTGCCAATCCACCCAACATACATGTCTTTGAACTGTGGGAGAAAACCCACACAGATATGGGGAGAACATGCAGACTCCACACAGGGTGGCCCCAAGACAGGTCTTCTTACTGCTAGGCAGCCACGCTACCACTTCACCACCCTGCCACCTTCAATTCTAAGCCTCATTTGCTAACGAACACAAAAACTCCCACTGCCATTGCTCCATTATATATTATAATTTTCGGAATCTTTTTATTCTTGGATGTGAGGAGAGGATGGCAAACACATCTACCTGCAAGTCACATTGCACATCATCCATTTCTTGCATCACCTTGCTCACCAAAAATAATTTCCCATTTTTTTTACTACCACTTCCATGAATTTTCTGCTCTTTTTCAGTTCCAGAGTTGTAGACTCCTAGTCATTGCAGTTTTCCTTTGTGCAGTATTATTGTTTCATTTATTGCTGACCTTGTCAGTAATACTTCATTTGCAATGGGGTTTCAAAAGTCCATCTACCTGTATTTGTACTAAAGATCTGAACTTGTTACTGGACAGCCAGACATGTTTTGCATGCTGTCTGAGGTCATTTCATGGCAAGTGCTCAGAGAGTGAGAGGACGGCAAACACAACTACTGTACCTGCAAGTCTGCAAAGAAATTGACAGATTAGAAGCACTGTTCCATCATTATATTGCTTAAAAAGGAAGGGAAAAAGGCAAAGAAAATCCATGCTGTGTATGGTGATGATTCACTTTCATAATATAAGGAGAAGTTTTGGGCTAAGCAAACTAAATGGGGATGGGGATCAATTGAAGATAACCATACTCGGGGTATTTTGTGGAGACATCTTCACAGGAAACACGCCAAAAAGTGAAGGCCATGATAATGGAAGATCATCGTGTTAAGATTAATCTTATACAAACTACAAATTTCAGCTGATACAGTTTTCACAATCATCCATACTCATTTGATGATGCTGGCTCCTGGTGGGTTCCCCCAATACTGATACAGAATCAGAAAACATGTCAACAGGAATTCTGACCTTCCTAGAGAAAATTCCACTGACTTTTTCAAAAAGTTATGGTGGCAGTTTTCGGAGATACAAGCAGTGTACTGCTGTTGGAATTGATGCTGCACAATTCATAAAGTCATTGAATCCATTACATGAGACCATCACATAGAAACGTTGTGGTGTTCACAACAACACACTGTCCCACAAACCCAACAAACCAAGGTTGCTACCATCCACTGTACACTCCAGACCTGGTCCCAAGTAATTATTTGCTCTTTCGAAGCTTGAAGAAATTCTTGCCTGGTTGGTGACTTCTGATGACAATGACCTCAAGGAGGCAGTAATGGGCTGGCTGGAGAACGAAGATGAATCCTTTTAGTCTGAAGGGATTAAATTACTGGAGGCAAAGTGGACCAAGTGTATCGAATTCAAGGAAATCACAATAAAAAGTAAAGAGTTTGACCATCAGATTTTATTTTCATAGGTAGATATATTATTGAACACTTCAAATACTCCCTGTCACTGACAGTTTGCTTTTCAGATCTCTTTTGTTTCAATATTCTCTGTCATGTCTGATAGATAGACAGATATGAAAGAAATTATATAATAAAAAGATGATTATTACTGACAGAAGAAATAGAATAATTACATATTAGTTATAGGAATAGATTAATGAATAGGAAACACACTATATAAGATAGTTTGTTATAATTCATATATAAAAAATAGAAAAATATCTATCTACACATACCTTGTTTTTATTCCTGTACCTTTGAAGATTCTTTTGATAAATCTCTTCAATATCCTCATTAGTAGTACAGTGCCTCCCATTTATCAACTCATTCCTTGACCAGAAGACTGGATCTTTTACCACAATTCCAATGTCATGCTGTCTTTAACATATTCATTCAAAACCTTTTACTTTGCTGTCTCATATGTTGCAGATTTCTGTGTACATTTTGATTTTGAAAAATATCCTTCCATCTACCATTGCCCGTACGTTTTGTGCCACCCTATGCTCCAACTGCACAGGCAATACTTCTGTAACCCCAATGTTAAAAAAGTCTGGTCTTGATGCTGACAATCTTAACAATTTCTGGCCTATTTCCCACTTACCTTTCCTGTCAAAAGTTCTTGAGCGTGTTGTAGCTTCCCAACTCACCAATTACCTAACCTCTAATAATTTAATGGAACCCTTTCAGTCTGGTTTCAGGGCACGGCACAGCTGTGAAACTGCTCTGCTATGGGTAACCAATGATTTGCTTATGGCAGCAGACTCTGGACAAACTAGCATATTAATTCTGTTAGACCTCAGTGCAGCATTTGACACTGTCAGACATGACATCCTACTGTCCAGAATGGAGAACATGCTGGGTATCTCTGGCACTGCCCTCCAGTGGTTCAAGTCCTATCTGACTGATAGGCAAGAGTTTGTTAGTCTTGGCAACAGCAGATCCAGCTCAGCGCCAGTCACACAAGGAGTGCCTCAAGGCTCTGTCCTCAGTCCTCTGCTTTTCTGTATTTATATGCTTCCCCTTGGCCATATTATCCGTAGTTATGGACTGGGTTATCATTTTTATGCAGATGATACTCAACTCTACTTCAATGTTAAAAGTGGAACTTCATCAGAGCTTTCTCAGCTCACAACCTGCCTTAGTGAAATTAAAACCTGGATGGTGCAGAACTCTTTAAAATTAAATTGCAATAAAACTGAACTCCTGCAAATTGGGACTAAAATGCAACTTAATAAAATGAGCTCCTTCCCAGTCCATCTTGGCAGTGATCTCATCAGACCTGCCTCTACTGTAAAAAATCTTGGTGTCATTTTTGATTCCTCCCTCATTTATTCCACCCACATAAATCACATTAAGAAACTTTCTTACTTTCACCTCCGTAACATATCCCGTGTTCGCTCCTTCCTCTCCTTCTCTAATGCTGAGAAACTTGTCCATGCTTTTATCACATCCCGCATCGATTATTGTAATTCCCTACTGGCAGGTGCCCCTTCTAATCTTATATCACAGCTCCAGCTTATTCAAAACTCAGCTGCAAGAGTCCTTACTCGAACCAGCAGCAGCGAGCACATCACACCCATCCTGCTCCGTCTTCACTGGCTCCCTGTGTCCTACAGAATCGAATATAAAATCCTACTAATAACCTACAAAGCTTTAAATAACCTCGCGCCAAACTACATCAGTGACTTTCTCCATCACTATGTGCCTGCCCGCCCACTAAGGTCCTCTGATTCTGGTAATCTTGTTGTGCCCCTCACTAATCTACACTCTATGGGTGACAGGGCCTTCAGCTGTATAGCGCCCAGACTCTGGAATGACCTACCAAAATTAATCAGGTCAGCTGACTCCATGAATACTTTTAAAAAACAACTCAAAACTCATCTGTTCAGGAAGGCTTTTAGCTCTACCTGACTTTATTACCCTTCTCTCAGTTTACTTCTCTGTCAAGATGCTAATGTAACCTGTATGTGTGTGCTAGACCATCAATTATGTTGTCTGTTTTTTTCAGAATTTACTGTCTTAATCTTCTTTATTTATTTATCTGGTTTGTACAATGCTATATACTGTATATTCTGCCGTTCTTTATTATATTCTGTAAGTGCCTTGAGCATGGGAAAGGCGCTATATAAATAAAATGTATTATTATTATTATTATTAATACTGATTTGTCTGATAGGTTGTACAATCATTATTTGAATATTTAAAGACATTTTAAGGACAGTCTCAATTATATTATACCTAGGTTACATTTTTCTAAGCATCATATGTATAAATGAACACATTATTGTAAAAAAAAACCAGACTTCCTATATTAGTGGGTGTTGCCAGAAGAGTGGGTTTGATGTCCATTGGTGGGTTTTCTCCTGATATTCTGTTTTCCTCCCACATTCTGAAAGCGATCTGAGGAATCTAAAATGGACCAGTGTGTGTGTGTGTGTGTGTTTGAGTGGGTACATGGATGCAATGGCGGCACATCAAGCCGACCCTGAAACATGTTAAGTGAAAAATGATTGATGAATGTATGTTGAAAAAATCAGCCGAGAATCAGGCGAGGTAGCCCAACCCAGCCGTCCTGTTTAAAGTGACATTGCCTTTTCTTGTCATCATTATGAGCTGATAGCGTGACAGTAAATATCATAATGTGACTAACGTTTTAGTGCCGCGGGATTAGTGCAGTTTTTATTGTCACACTGCTAACCTATTATTTAACTTTGTTCGCAGTTTCATATTTTTGTTTGGTCATTCATTGCAGGGCTTACCAAGAAGGCGTGGCGTGAAGCTGTGAAGATAACAGCGAACGGTGATATCCGCGACCTAAGACAGAGAGACAGTTTTAATGTTGCATTTGTACTAACCGCCTACAAACAAGTAAGGATGACAAATACCGACAATGCAGTCTTGGTTTAATTCTATAAAAATTACGCTGGAGTTCCCTCCTGGGCTGGTCCAGGAGCCTCGGCAATTCTGCATCGGAAAACGGGCGTTTGGAAAAATACTGCAGCCAAGATCGGGTTCAACTTTAACAAGTATTATAACTCATCCGTCATCGAGGATTAAACCCACCGATTCCAAACCTGGGGACCTAATCGATTAGCTAAGGATGATATACTGCAGTCTTCAGTGCTCCAAAGTGGGTAGTAGGCTATCTCTGCTTTTCAGAGCAAAGATGTAGTGAGAAGTCAAGCAAAATGACACCTTAGCAAAGATGTAAACCAGGACGGGTGTTTCGTTTACTGTTAGGTTGGCCTAAGGAGTTCACCTTTTGAACTGAAAGATTTCAGATGGCCAATTCAGAGACGCCAGTTTTATCCAAATTCACCGAGCTGTGACACAACGCTGACCTTTCATATCTGTCTATAATACTGAACCGGGATAGACGGAACTGGCATTTTTGTCGTCGAATTGTATTTTGAGTGACGCGGTACACTCTTATCGAGTTTATGTTTTCTTTTATTTTCACACAAAAAAATTGAGATTATCTTTAATTGCAAGCGGTAAATCAACTGTGACCTTCTACTCCTTCTAAATATCCGATCGGAAACGCACAAAAACGGCATTAAGTGGGAACGACAGAGGCCGCTGCCACGCGTGAGAACACCGTCGACGCCCAGACGGTCCGTTAAAGGTCGGCACGCACTGCGCATGCTCTGTGCTGGACGCCGGCATGCCAGACAACACCCTTTATAAACAAACTGACAAAAGGATTTTAAAACGAAGCGACGTGCTGCCTGGAATTGCTTGATCGGTTGCAAAGAAAGTTTGCCTGCGGTAAAACAAATATCTTTAAAACACAACTGCTTTTTTTTTTTTAGGAAATTAGAATTCATACAAAAACAAAAAAAAGTTTTCATAAGCAGATTTGGAGAGTAGTTTGTACTGTACGGCAAAAGAAAGATTGTTGAGTGCATAATGCTTATAAATAATTCTCTCCAGAGAAATAAAAAAATAAATAAACGAAAGTATATCAACACAACTGTACAAGATAGTGCCCGGATTATTTACCTTCTCACCTTTACTCAACTGATTTTTTTCAGTTCCCTTATGTCCTTTTTAATGAAAAAATCCAGAAGATTCATCAGTCTCTCGGTACAGATTTCTCCAGTACTTCATTTGAATTTCACCCACCAACTCACTCATTTTCCTCTTTTCAGCTTCCTACTTTCTCAGAAATCTCAGATCTTGTCTGTAAGTCTAAGCCATCCACCTGTCAACTGGACCCCCTCCCTACAGTTCTGGTCAACGCCTGCCTCCCCTCTCTGGTCCCCCTTATTTCTGCTATAATCCACTCTTCTGTCACTACTGGTACTGTTCTTTCATCTTTTAAAACTGCTGCAATAACCCCAATACTGAAAAAACCTGGTGCCGTTCTGACTAATTTCAGTAATTTTCATCCTATTTCTAATCTATCCTTGATTTCCAAAATTGTTGAAAAAATAGTGACTGTTCAACTTCATTCTCATTTATCTCAATATAATCTGTATGAACAGTTCCAGTCTGGCTTTTGTCCCCTCCACAGTACAGAAATGGCACTTATAAATATGAGTAATGACCTCCTTATGGCAGCTGATTCTGGTTTAATTACTATTCTCATCCTCTTTGTTCTGAGTGCATCCTTTGACACTATTTGTCACACTACTCTTCTCAATAGATTATCTTCAATTGGCAATACCCACACTCCACTAGATTGGTTCAGATCCTACCTCTCAGGCCGCACTCAGTTTGTTCAGCTTAAAACTTTCACATCCCAACCCACCACTGTTACTTCAGGTGTGCCCCCGAGCTCTGTCCTGGGACCCCTCCTTTTCATTAATTACCTCCTTCCCCTTGGAAATATCTTTCGTAAACATAACATTAGCTTCCACTGTTATAGATAGATAGATAGATAGATAGATAGATAGATAGATAGATAGATAGATAGATAGATAGATAGATAGATAACTTTATTAATCCCAAGGGGAAATTCACATACACCAGCAGCAGCATACTGATACAAAAACAATATTAAATTAAAGAGTAATAAAAATGCAGGTAAAAACAGACAATAACTTAACCCCCTGACCCCCTGACCCCCCCCCCCCCCCCCCCCCCCCCCCCCCCCCCCCCCCGGGGGTGGAATTGAAGAGTTGCATAGTTTGGGGGAGGAACGATCTTCTCAGTCTGTCAGTGGAGCAGGACAGTGACAGCAGTCTGTCGCTGAAGCTGCTCTTCTGTCTGGAGATGATACTGTTTAGTGGATGCAGTGGATTTTCCATAACTGATAGGAGCCTTTTGAGCGCCCGTCGCTCTGCCACGGATGTCAAACTGTCCAGCTTTGTGCCTACAATAGAGCCTGCTTTCCTCACCAGTTTGTCCAGGCGTGAGGCGTCCCTCTTCTTAATGCTGCCTCCCCAGCACACCACGGCGTAGAAGAGGGCGCTCAACACAACCGTCTAATAGAACATCTGCAGCATCTTATTGCAGATGTTGAAGGACACCAGTCTTCTAAGGAAGTATAGTCGGCTCTGTCCTTTCTTACACAGAGCATCAGTATTGGCAGTCCAGTCTAATTTATCATCCAGCTGCACTCCCAGATATTTATTGGTCTGTACCCTCTGCACACAGTCACCTCTGATGATCACGGGGTCCATGAGGGGTCTGGGCCTCATAAAATCCACCACCAGCTCCTTGGTTTTGCTGGTGTTCAAGTGTAGGTGGTTTGAGTCGCACCATCTAACAAAGTCCTTGATTAGGTTCCTATATTCCTCCTCCTGCCCACTCCTGATGCAGCCCATGATAGCAGTGTCGTCAGCAAACTTTTGCACAAGGCAGGACTCCGAGTTGTATTGGAAGTCCGATGTATATAGGCTGAACAGGACCGGAGAAAGTAAAGTCCCCTGCGGCGCTCCTGTGTTGCTGTGTTATGCTGATGACACCCAGCTCTATCTCACTAGCAAACCTACTGCGTCTGAGGCTAAGGGATATGCACTGGCAATTAGAAGGTTGCCGGTTTGAATCCCGTAAATGCCAAAAGGGACTCTGCTCTGGTGGGCCCTTCAGCAAGGCCCTTAACCTGCAATTGCTGAGCACTTTGAGTAGTGAGAAAAGCGCTATATAAATGCAAAGAATTATTATTATTAAACCTACTGCTTCTTCCTTTCCACCCTCCTCATTTACTGATTGCATAGCAGAAATCAAATCCTGTTTTCCTTCAAATTTTCTTAAATAGTGACAAAACTAAGGTTCTCCTCATTGGTACAAAATCAACATTATCCAAAACTGATAATTTTTCATTTGTTATTAATAATTCCTCTGTCTCCTCTTCCCCATAGGTTAAGAGTCTGGGTGTCATCCTTGACAGTACTTTATCCTTTCAGTCCCACATCAATAACATCTCCCGGTCTGCATATTTCCACTTGTGTAACATTAATCGTATTCGGCCTTCCCTCACTCCCCGCGCCACTGCTGTCCTTGTTCATAGCCTTGTCACTTCTCATCTGGATTATTGCAATTCCCTTTTCTTTGGTCTTTCTCGCACATTTCTTTATAAGCTTCAACTGGTCCAGAATTCAGCTGCCTGCATCATTACTAGAACCCCCTCTATTCATCATATCACTCCCGTTTTGCAGCAGCTTCATTGGCTTCCAGTTAAGTTCCGCAGTCAATTCAAAATTCTCCTACTAACTTTTAAGGCTATCCACAACCTTGCCCCTCCATATCTGTCTGACCTCCTCCATGCTGCCATTCTCTCCCGTACCCTTAGATCCTCTTCCTCCATCCACTTGACTGTCCCCTTCGTCTGTCTTACCACTATGGGGAGCAGAGCAACTGAATGCTCTGGAACTCACTACCATCTGAGCTTAGAAATATTGAATCATTTTCACTTTTCAAATCTAAACTTGAAACTTATTCATTTAAGACTGCTTTTTCTGTTTGATTACAATTGCTTTGTCTGATTTTAACTTTTGTATTTTACTTTTGTTTATAATCTGTGTTTTGTCTATTGTTCGGTGTCTTTGAGTGTTTAGAAAGATGCCTACAAATAAATAAAATGTATTATTATTATTATTGCAAGTTACTGCTATTCCTTCACAGAACCAGCATCTTTGGTTCAAATCCTGCCTCCAGATTTATCTGTGTCCAGGCTATGGGTTTGTTCTTTCTGGGACTGTGTGGGTTTTCTTTCCTCAATGCCAAAGATAATGCAATTTTTTTTAGTTGTTATAAATTGGAAGTTTTGTTTTTTTTCTGAGTGGGCTCTACTGTACATGGATTCCCCCTGCTGTGTTGTTTCCTGCATCCCACCCAGGCTCTGCAATATGCCTTGATCTGACTTAAGCAGGTTTGAGAATGTCAGACTTCGTTTTGATCCAATCAGTAATGCAAGCTTGTATCAAGTACGGTAGGTTCTTTGGAGATTTATCTGATGTTCGTCTCCGCTTGTGTTTTCTAAATAGAAGGATTGTGGTCTTATTAGTGATTGGCCTCCTGTGTGGGATTGCTTCTTGCTTTGCACTTGATTCTGTTAGCCTGGGCTGTGGTACCTGATGACACTGAGTTGGACAAAGTCAAATGGGAATGCAGATGGATACTCGTGTTTGTGCTGCAAGTAAACTGGTGTAACTTTGGCCTTCCTGACAGTGACACTATTTGCATGTAGTTGTCTTTAGGGATTTAGATAGATAGATAGATAGATAGATAGATAGATAGATAGATAGATAGATAGATAGATAGATAGATAGATAGATAGATAGATAGATAGATAGATAGATAGATAGATAGATAGATAGATAGATAGATAGATAGATACTTTATTAATCCCAAGGGGAAATTCACATACTCCAGCAGCACCTTAATGATACAAAAAACAATATTAAATTAAAGATTGATAATAATGCAGGTAAAAAAAACAGACAATATCTTTATTTTCTTGAACATGTGCATGAGAAAATGGGTATGTGTTTTAAACGCTTGGTCTTTTTTTGGTTAGTTCTTTTCTTGTGCTAAATATAAGTTAGATACAATCTGTCTCCTTGTGGCCGAGAAAACGGAAATGGTTGAATATTAATTTCCCTTAAGCGCATGTTAAAAATGTTAAATGCAAGGGGAAAATTGTGGTATCAAAGCATTTTCTGTCATGTTTTTATAAACTGTCTCTCAAAAGTGTTCAGACCCCTGATCAATTCTCTATTAGTACCGAATTTCAAGTCCAACACTGAAGTTCTTTCTTTCTTTCTTTCTTTCTTTCTTTCTTTCTTTCTTTCTTTCTTTCTTTCTAATATAAAATAATGTCAAATCCACATATTTTGAGTTTCAGTCCTTTGAAAAAAATACAACAAACAAATTTTAATTGCGGGGTTTGGTATGATTGTCTATGTAACATTACACAACTTTTCCAGTGATTTTCTGTCATTTCCTTCATTTACAGGCCGAGTGGAACTCTGAGGCTCGGGAATATGGCTAGCAATCAGAAGTTGCCAGTTCGAATCCTGTGAATGCCAGAAGTGATTCCACGCCGTTGGAACCTTGAGCAAAGTGCTTAATCTGCAATTGCTCCGTCCTAGGTATGACGTTAACCTGCATCCAGCCCTGCAAGGAGGTCCTCCAACTTGCAGGGAAAATCTGTGGGTTGGTAGCAGGATTGGCACTCCAGCCACTGTAAAAAACCTCACACTGGTACCATTCCATTCAAGCTAGTATTGTGCTGAGGTGTCACCTGTTGCATGGCTGCACTCAGGCCCTAATTTGGGATCCTGAGGTGGTTCATCGTGTGGTGGGTGTTGGCGACATGCTGTATCAGTGCATGCTCCCAGCCTCCTCCTCCTCTTCTTCGTTTACAAAATCTTAGTGAGTTGGAGGCAGAAGCTTGTTGCGTAATGTGGCAGCTCCAACTGGTCTGCAACTTGCTTTGATGTAATCAAACAGATCTGATTTTATCTTTAGTCATAGGGGTGGACTGTGTGTGCATGAAAGCTGACAACCAATGAATGCTAATCTGGAAGTAGTATAATTCATATAATGAAGCAACGAGGAATATAGAATGTGGGTGTTTTGGACGTCACAAACAGAAGAGAAGCTTGTCTGTCTGATGTCATGTTTTTATGTATCACGACAGAATGGAAAGAAGAAAAAAAGACCAAAAAATTGAGGCTGAACTCTCTGTTGCTGTTAACACTTTATACAGCACCGGCTCATTCATGCGGCATATTAGATTTCAGAAAAAGGGATGAACATGTCTGTGGTAGAAGGTCGGCACTCTGTTGGTAAATGTAACATCTGCAGCGATTTTCAGTCGACAGTCAGCAGGTTTCAGTCAACAAATGTGACATACCCCACAACTAGAAGTTACATAATGTGACATTGTCTTTAGTCAGCCAAAGTAGCAAATTCATATTTTTGCAGATCACTGTACCTAGGTTACTGTTACATCCATTGACTTTAATGGTTTTTGGTTCTTGGAAGTTAATACTGCTGCCTCACAGCCCCAGAGACCGAGGTTCACATACTTGTTTGAGCTTTTTCTCCTCCATCACAAAGATTGGCAGGTTAAGCTAGTTGGCAACACAAAATTACCCTGATGTGTGTGTGTGTGTGTGTGTGTGAGAGTGTGCCAGTGGTAGAGTTGTATTGTGTTCCAGTGCTGACTTCAGGATGCCACTGTGTCAGAAGATGGATGTATTTGATCTTTTTTTTTATTCCTAAATAGCAGCTTATCATTTAGCCAAGTAACTTCTGTTACCTACAGAATGTTGGAGAGGCCTCTTCATTCTGGTTAGGATGCCAAAGCTGGGCCTGCTCTGTCACACACAACTGCTGTGATCTTGAACGCTTGCCTGGTTACGCTTGTTTGCCTCTCCAGCTGCCTTAACTCTGTCAGATTTCATCTTTGTATATGAACTGTGAGCCTAGAATGTTTTGCTTTTTTGGGATTTACAGCATGTTGGATTGCTTTTCTTTTCACTTCTCTATTGCTGCTAAGCCTTTGCCATAACTGCATGAAGATAATGTTACACAGTATCTCTTGGTGTTGTGTGATCAGTTGACAGTTTCATGTTGTACTGTGAAGAGCACAATATAAAAATGAACTAATGTTGGCATTGCCCCAAAATTATGTACAACACTGTTGAACGAAAAACACATATATTATATCTCTGTTTAATGTGATAAGAAAATCACTTTAGCATCAGCTTCTGTGTTTTAAATATAAATGTAATGTCTACATTGTTCATTCCACAATAGGGAGTCTGTATGAGCTTATCCTAACATCTGTGCAATGGAAAATACTATTAATGAAATGCAAATAATTCCATATCTTTGCATTTTATTTTTTGGCACTTTTAGCATGGTCAATACAGTAACAAAATGGAATTGTGCATTCAAATCCTGTGCCTGGTTGCTATTTATGTATTGTGGAGTGTGCTTGTCCATGTCAGTGTACTCCTGTCTGTCCAGGTTTGGTTGATGTAGCTCAAAGTTTAACATTTCTATTGTTCAACTTATGTATTATTTGCATTTTTATTGAAATGAATATACACATTTGCTATTTTAAAATAAAACCAAGCAGCTGGTGGTGGATTTTAGGAGGACCAGGCCCCTCATGGACTCCGTGATCATCAGAGGTGACTGTGTGCAGAGGGTGCAGACCTATAAGTACCTGAGAGTGCAGCTGGATGATAAATTAGACTGGACTGCCAATACTGATGCTCTGTGTAAGAAAGGACAGAGCCGGTTATACTTCCTTAGAAAGCTGGCATCCTTCAACATCTGCAATAAGATGCTGCAGATGTTCTATCAGACGGTTGTGGCGAGCGCCCTCTTCTACGCGGTGGTGTGCTGGGGAGGCAGCATTAAAAAGAGGGACGCCTCACGCCTGGACAAACTAGTGAGGAAGGCAGGTTCTATTGTGGGCATGGAGCTGGACAGTTTAACATCTGTGGCAGAGTGATAGGCGCTGAGTAGGCTCCTGTCAATAATGGAGAATCCACTGCATCCACTAAACAGTATCATCTCCAGACAGAGGAGCAGCTTCAGCGACAGACTGCTGTCAATGTCCTGCTCCACTGACAGACTGAGAAGATCGTTCCTCCCCCAAACTATGTGACTGTTCAATTCCACCCGGAGGGGTAAACGTTAACATTATAAAAAGTAATTGTCTGTTTTTACCTGCATTTTTATTACTCTTTAATTTAATATTGTTTTTCATCAGTATGCTGCTGCTGGAGTATGTAAATTTCACTTTGGGATTAATAAAGTATCTATCTATCTATCTATCTATCTATCTATCTATCTATCTATCTATCTATCTATCTATCTATCTATCTATCTATCTATCTATCTATCTATCTATCTATCTATCTATCTATCTTTTTGTCTTTCTGACTACGTTTCTATGAATTTTATCATAGCTGTATTTTTAAGATGAGTTCAGTTTCAGAAAGGGAACATTATTTCTTGGGTTCATATTTTAACTGTTTCTGTATCCTTTCCACTGTTTGTAAAAGCATTCAACTGAAATGTTCTTTTCTTAAATTTCATTACTTAAAATGGAAAAAATAAGCATTGTTACTCCCTTTGTTGGCATATATTTCAGCTGGCCTCAGCAGATCCTGTGAAAATCTGGAATTTCAGCTGTGAATAAAAAGTAAAATGCCAGGGGATACTGCTAATGTTCACCATATATGTTTTTTTAATGAAGGTTCACAAATGCCACTTATTCAAATACAAATCTATCTACATCTTTGGTGTGTAATGCCATTAAAATAAGAGGCCTGCAGTGAAGAGCTCTGAAGTAATGGGATGAAAACCCATCAGCCATGTTTTCTGCTTTGGGAGCTTCTGTGCCTTTTGCTGCCGAACAAATTGAGGTGGCTATCAAATTGGCACTTGTTTTCCCCGAAGATGCACACAACACAGAGATACATGTAAAAGAGAGAGACACACAGACAGCAAATTAGAAAATAGTTATCTGCACAGTTGGTGGTGAATTAAGTCAGGAGATTTACTGCAATACACTGGGGAATTTAGATATCCAGTTACCTTTGTTCTTAAAATAACAGGACAGGAGAGTAGCAGAGGAAAAGGAACAGGAGAAATTTACATTTACTTATTTGACTGACACCTTTATACAATGCTAATTACAACATTTCTGATACAATTGGTTACATTTCTTTTGTTTTTCCAATTGAATCACAGATAGGTCGAGTGACTTGCTCATGGTCACAGAGTGTCAGTAAAGGGATAATAATCCACAACCTCAAGGTTTGAAGTCCAAAGCCTTAACCACTACAACACACTGCCTGCCAAGAAATGTAAGAAATGTAAGTTGACTTGTGTAACTTAGTGCATCCTGGGTAATGAAGTTTAAGAAGGAGTAACTAGAGAGTGCAGCAGGTCATTCTGCCTAGTTGAGCAGAAAGCAGAAGATTAACAGGAGGTTGTGAGATGTGTCAGTACACCGGAAAAAGTCAACATATTCTAAAGCACAATGTGTAAAAGTGCTTGTACTATGTACTTGTGAGTACCCACATCAGGCACTAATTTAACTAAAGATAACATTTAACATTATTAAATTTGCATATCCAATTCAGCATCATAAGGTCAGAGCTTATCTTGGCAGTTCTCGACACAAGACATCGGTCCATCACAGGGCCCATTCACTCCCACACTCAGGCTAATTTACCTGTCTTTGAGGATACTGTATAGCTGGAAAGCTGGAAAAGGAAAACACAACCAGACACGGAGAGAACAGGCTAACTCCAAACAAGCAAGTGCCTTTTGTGGGATTCCAAATCAGGACACTAGACCCATGAGACAGACGTGTTAACAACTGTGCCATCATGTGGGTTAGGTTATTTAGTGGGCTTAAATAAGCCCGGTTATGTGAGCGCATGTTCCTTTCAGGCATGAATTTAGATAAATGTTAATTTTCTCAGCTTCTCTACAGCCTCATGATTCCTCACTGAAGACGTAATGGGAGTGCGGACCATGAATCTGTCTCAAGTTATTGTTATTAGTCAAAAGATTAATTTTGTTTCTATGGGATGAATTAGTTATAAGGTTATATTTGAGTTTGCTTTTCTGACTATCGATCACAAATACTTTAGATTATATACCTTGGTAAACAATCGGATTATGGCTATGAGTCACTTTTTCATATATAACCTTTGAGGTTAAATGCTAATTAACTACCTTGTGCTTTATAATAAAACCTCAAAGGTGAAGTAGCTAACTTGGTGTGTGTTATATAAATAATATTTAATATCCAACCTCAATGGCTAAGTACTGCTCTCTTTTGAGTTCTAGCATGTATTTGTACATCCAATAACATAGAATGAAATTAAAAAAACAGTGGAATTAAGAATTTTAGAAACATAGGCATATTTTTGGAAAACTCAGTTACTTAGTTTCTAATTTTGCATTCAAAACTATCCTTTAAAACAGCATGAGAACCTAAAACATAAAGCCTATGGTCAGAGAAATTCCTAGCAACTATACTCTCTGGCAATAGAGTTCATGTTCAAGAGATTCAAGTTCATTCAATAGGCCAAAACGTGGTCCTCATAAACGTTAAAAACACTTAACATAAGTTGGCCTGGCTTTCGCAATACAAACAGAAAAGAAGCAAGCCCACAGTACACACAGAGGTCGGCTTCATTAATATGCTTATTTAAAAAAAAAAAAAACACTTTCTAAGAATACTATAAACGTAGCATACTCTTCTGAAGATAACTCCAAGATGTTCTTAATAACAGGATACATTTAAGACCAAGCATGCTTATTAAAATATTTCACACATCATCCATCCATTATCTAACCCACTATACTGTATCGTAACTACAGGGTCACGGGGGCCTGCTGGAGCCAATCCCAGCCAACACAGGGCGCAAGGCAGGAAACAAACCCCAGGCAGGGCACCAGCCCACCGCAGGATGCACACACACACACACACACGCACACACACAAACACACACACACACCAGGCACACACTAGGGACAATTTCGAATCGCCAATGCACCTAACCTGCATGTCTTTGGACTGTGGGAGGAAACCGGAGCGCCCGGAGGAAACCCACTCAGACATGGGGAGAACATGCAAACTCCACGCAGGGAGGACCTGGGAAGCGATTTCACACATCAGAAATTCTTAAATTAATTCTATTGATCTTTGCTGATTTAAAACTGGATGAATGTCCGTTTGGGTGCAGACAGCTGTGTTCTCATTAGATAAAAGCAGTTATTCTTACTATCAAACATCAGTTTATTGCTGATGCAAATATAATTTCATTATTTTGCATGCTCCAATTTCCTATAAAATAAGTGAACCGGTGCTCCTTTTAGGGTTACTTCCTGCCTTGCATTTGATTGTGCTGGGATAGGCCCCATCTCAAATGCCCCCCTCAATTGGTTCAAGTGGGTTTAAAGATGCTACATTTAGTTTAGTATACAAAGAGGTAGACTAGTAAGCCCAATAGTAATAATTACATTGAAATACTAAATCTTTTAAACCTTGATGTGACTAATGGATGGTCTAGTCCAGGGGTGGGCAATGTCGGTCCTGGAGAGCCGCAGTGGCTGCAAGTTTTCTTTCCAACCCTATTGCTTAATTAGAAACCAACCCTTGCCAGTCTTGGACCTTATTTAATTCTATCGCTTGTTAGTCTGCAATGTAAGTTTCTTATATTGTAGATTTTTTCCTTTCCATGGATATCATCCAAATGATCTGAAGCCTAAAATGGATAATTTTCAGTCCGCCACATTTTCTATTACATATTTTATTAAATCAAACAGTACATGATGAACACACAAACAGATATAAATGGAAACAAACTGGAAGGAGAACTGCTGACTGCTTTGTTATTTACATTTTATTGCTAATAAGGAGTCATTAAAACAATGAATGCAGCTGTTTAAGATTGAAATAAGCAATTGAGGGTGGGGAACCTTAACAAACGAAAATCACTAAAATGAAGCATCAAAATGTCACTTGGGCAATAAGTGCTTCATCATCAATAATTGACTTCTCATTAAGAAACTGGGTTGGAACCAGTGGCGTAGCATCCAGGGGCCACCGAATTGATGTTCCCCATTACATTTTGGCAAACTGGAGGGGGCGCAAAATCTCCAGTTGTCCCCGGGTGCTGAAAACCCTAGCTACGCCTCTGGTTGGAACAAAAATCTGCAGGCACTGCGGCTGTCCAGGACCGACATTGCCCACCACCGGTCTAGTCAGGTAAATGATGTAGTCCAATGTGACACTAAAAATTACCTCTAACATATGTTGGATAAAAACAATATAATGAGTGTGCTGTGTAGGTGTGTCTACATTCCAAAATAATGTCAAAGAGTTAAAAATAATAGCAATATTGGTTTCATTTAACTTAAGTATGTTGTGAAAGGATAAACAATTGTTAAAAAATGTAACTAATTTTACCGTACCTCTGATTATAGTGAGGTTGGTCTAGTGTTCAGTTTAGAAAGATGCTATATAAACTGAAGGTTGATCGTCTGAATGCAAAAAATCAAAAGAAAACTTCTGCCCGATTTTGCCTTAGCTCTTATAATTATGAAGTCAAGACACCTGAAATTCCATCCACCCATTTCATTAGCCTACTTTATCAAATAAACTGAGAGTTGGAGCCTACACAAAAGCAGAAAGCAACCAAGTCCACCACTGAGAAAACTCCCTCAAACACACACACACCCTCCAAGCAATTAAAGTTTAACCGTACGTCTGAACTGTAGAAAAAAACAGAAAGAAACAAGCAAACTCCGCACTAATGGTTCTTAGGCAATTCAAGGTGCCAGCACTACCTGCAGCAACACAGCACCTCCTCCAGTTGAATTTAAAAACCATATAATGTTCACATCCAGGGATATTTCTCATTAATTAGCATGACCATCAAAAGGAATAAGGCAGCACGGTGGTGCAGCGGGTAGGAGACCTGGGTTCGTTTCCCGGGTCCTCCCTGCATGGAGTTTGCGTATCTGCGTGGGTTTCCTCCCTTCCTTCCTTAGGTAGATTCACGATCCTAAATTGTCCCTAGTGTGTGCTTGGTGTGTGGGTGTGGGTGTGGGTATGTGTGCACGCCCTGCCCGGGGTTTGTTTCCTGCCTTGTGCCCTGTGTTGGCTGGGATTGGCTCCAGCAGACCCCAGTGACCCTGTAGTTAGGATATAGCAAGTTGGATAATGGATGGATCAAAAGGAATATGGATAGATGAGCCTGTTATGTAAATTCATTCTGATTAGCAAATCCCACAGAGGAACTCAGACAACCCGCAACTGTTGTGGAGCTTATTGAAACAGGAGGCTTGTAGCAACTTGGGATTTTATTCCATAAATCAGTATTATGTAGCTTCATCAAAAGATATGAAAAATGTATGAAAGAATAAATGACAGAATTTAGGCTCAGCAAGTCAATTAAATCCTAAATTTAAATACAACCTGGGCTGTCTTTGGTTTCCATGGTCTCCTATTTGTAGGAAGTATAAAGAGATAATTGAGGAAGGCCAACCTGGTAGGTATCTCATTCCCAAGGGTTAGAAAATTAAAGTGCAACAATTACATATGTGGTATACACTGGAATGCATGTAAGAATCATGGCAAGGTGAGAGGGAGGCATGTTTTACTTTTACAAAGACTATCCATCCAGTATCAAACCAACGTAATCCAGATCAGGGTCTAAAGCGGCAACACCAATTTTTTAATAAATTCTCCTTGACCCCAAAAAATTGTTTAGATCTTATTTCAGTGGCTTTTGTTGACAGTTAATAATAATAATAATAAGTTTGATTTATGTAGCGCCTTTACACTCAAGGACACTTTACAATTCCATACACACATTAAGAAGACAGTAGAAACTACGTACACGAAAAAGAATAATACTCATTGAAAAGATGTGTTTTTAACAGGAGTTTGAAATTAATAATAGATTTTTCCTCGCAAAGGCTGAGAGGGAGAGAATTCCAAATTTTAGGGGCTATCACTCTGAAAGCTCTGCCACCCACAGTTACTAACCTGTTTTTAGGTACAGTGAGTAACAGATAATGAGGGGCTAACCCATGAAGGGTTTTAAAGGTGAGAAGAATAATTTTATATTTGATTCTTGAAGAAACTGGTAACCAATATAAATCACAGAGGACAGGAGTGATGTGAGCAGATTTTTAGTGCGTGTAAGTAAACAAGCAGCAGAATTCTATTGATATATTTAGTCGGGAGGCCATAAAACAAAGCACTGCAATAGTCCAGACGGGTAGTGATGAAAGCGTGAATGAGTGTTTCAGTATCTTTCACACTGAGGAAAGAATGCAGATGAGCAAAGTTGCGAAGATGAAAAAAGGCTGTCCGTACTATTGAGCTAATGTGTGATTGAAAAGTAAGAAGCTGATCAAAGATGACACCCAAATTACGGACTGATGCTGAGGGTTGAACCAGGATCCCATCAATGTCAATTTTTAGCCCACGAAGGGTGGAGAGGAGAGATTTGGTACCAACTAATAAGATTTCTGTTTTATCAGGATTGAGTCGTAAAACATTATCTGTCATCCAATGATTGTATTCCCGAATGCAGTCAGTCAGTGCAACAGAAGATGTTGCAGTTGCATCAACACTTACATAAAGTTGTGTGTCATCGGCATGGCAGTGAAAGCTCAGACCATACCGATGAATAATCTCACCTAATGGGAGCATATAGATGTTGTAGAGGATTGGACTGAGAACTGACCCTTGAGGGTACCTTGTGTGAATGAAGTAGTGGCAGATTTGTATTCCCTAATGAAGACGTAATACTGGTGATCACTGAGGTATGATGTGAACCAAGAAAGAGCGGAACCAGAGATGCCAATAGCTGAAAGGTTAATATGTCATTGCTTGGCAAGTTCAGCCGAAAGTGTGCAGTGCATAATTTATCTAGTTGTCCTTGATTGGATTTAACTCAAACATTAAAACTATTATTCCTTTTTGTTTTGGAAAATTTCTGGTTAATGAGGTATGGCATTTTTTTATACTACAATTTAAGATTGTTTTTTGCTCTGATTATGTATGTGATTATTGGATTTACAATTTTCACCCTCTCTTCTTCATTACAATTTTTTTTTTTTTACATGAATTGAACCTTGGTTATTTGTTTTTTGACATCCTAGATATGATTCTTTGCTTGTTACCTTGTTTACGACTCATTTCTTTCCTAACTAAATTCTCCTGCTGTTTCATGCAGTCAGCGCAGGAAGCAACTCTGTGGGGGCACCAGTCCATGACAGGGCAAATGCACGCGCACACCTACACTCATTCATGCAGGGGCCAAAAAATCACAAAAGCACATATTTCTGTTTCCTGTTGTTAAAAAAAAATGGTATGTGGCTCTTCGTACAGTATGATTTAAGACACTGTGTGACAATTTGGTTTTGAAAATGTACAGGTAAGGAAGGTAGAAGTTTCAAGGCATGGTAATTATACCCGTTAATTATGGCTCTGGATCATACTCACGAATGGTGATGTCTTGCATGTTCAAAAGCATTGTGGAAGAAAGATTTTCACTGTACTCTTTACACATAATCCACCTTAATAAAAGGACTCTTTTATTAGGTCTGTGTATCTGTGTGTCTGTCTGATTGCTAGGGTTAGGAAGAAAAATTTAACATGTAGAAACTTGTTGAAGAAGGATCAAAAAATCAAAACATTAAAATAAAAATACCAAATCAATGTCTAAAAAGAAAAAAAATGAATCTTATTAGACTATTCTGTCATTAAACACTAGCAACAGAACTGTGGTAGCGACTTTCTTGCATCTGCTTGGGCCACATGAACAAGGTTTAAATCTTGTGAGGGATGGCTACGATCATTACCCAGATGGGACACCTCCTTAATGGAAGGGGGGGGGGGGGGGGGGGTGGCTTATGAAGGGCGCTATCTTCCCCAAACTGCTATTTGGCAGCCCTCATTGGTTGCAACGGCACCTTAGATTCCCACAAGGCTGTATCAGAATTGGTATTTGTCGGGTGGGTTTCAGGAGTGCAGCCAGGGGGTGCTGCAGGAACTACTGAGTCCTTTTGTATAGGGCTCCCGCCTTAAGTGGAAGTTCACCCAGGCCACAATTATGCAACACCAGAAGTACTCTGTGGTAAAGTGAGGTCCGCAGCTGATTGCCATTTTAAATAAATAATCGCCAGAGGGGAGCGTGGAAGTGTGGCGATAACGGTTCACGTGCAAGACATGGGCGATCCCGCACTTAAGTGCACAGGTGCAGAATTGGCTGTGGCTGTAATTGATACTGGGAGACGCTAATCGCCACATCTCCAATTTAGAAGGAGAAGCACATGTACAGGGTGGGGGGGGGGGGGGAGAGAAAAGTGAGTAAGAAAGAAAAAGAGAAGAAACAATGATGGAGGTTAAGGAGAGAAGAAGGCAAGAGGCCATAAAAGACTGTGCGGGAGCGATCGAGAGAGAGAGAGAGAGCAGGCTTGCTGGAGTGAATGGTGGCAGCGGTGGGATGAGCTGGCGTTGGAGAGCCATGTGTGGGAGCCTGTACGTAGCTGTGGGTTGGAAGGTAACCTGATGTGCGGAGGGTCAGCTGCGTCTGCTGGTAGGGCGACTCCTCTGCTGCGAGGCCCTTGAGGAATAAGCAGAGGAGCAGCCAGATAAAGAGAGTAGGCACCGTTATTTTTTTTTTTTAAATGATTGTTCCTGCCAGTTGATTTTAATCTCATTTTAATGAATATTTATTGGATTATTTTAACATCCACTGCACACTGTTTTTATGGATTATTTTATTTATTAACTTTGAGCACTGCACTGTGGACACAGTTTTTTGTTAATAAAAGCAGTGTACCCTTTTTCCAATTCTGAATATAAGGAATAGCCGTGTGTCATTCAGGATGCGCATAACTAGATAGATAGATAGATAGATAGATAGATAGATAGATAGATAGATAGATAGATAGATAGATAGATAGATAGATAGATAGATAGATAGATAGATAGATAGATAGATAGATAGATACTTTATTATTATATCTCTAATTATAAGGTACCATGAGATGGCATTCATTTTAGAAAGGTGTTCTATAAACAAAGGAGAATGGCTGCCCTGTTTTGCCTGATCTCTGTTCTCTTGCTGTCAGCAGTGTACCCTGGCAACACCTTTTCTATGGAAATTCTCCTGTCAGCTGGCCAGTCCTCCCCAAGTCATAATCAGGAAGTGTTTGACTACAGCGGTGAAAAAAGATTAAAAAAGAAAAAAGCTAGCTTTTATTTTGTTTGATTTCCTTATATAGCACAAGTAACATGGCGTGGGCTTAATTAAAGGGCCGTGGCAGTGTGTGCATGTGATTATGAGGTGGTATCCAATGCAGGAAAGAAGGCCACTTTGGGCCCTTAGAATAACCAATAGCTCTCTTGTGACTGCACCAAGCTGAATATTGCTAAAACAAATAGAACTTTGAAGTCATTCTTTTACATTCATATCAATAGATAGCTATCAAATGCTGGAGCTGTGCCAGTATTCCTCAGAGAAGCGTATAGCTCTGTTCCTGTTTACTCTCTAAACCTGCATCACATATTATAAGTGGGTATGAAAGGCTAACAGATGTGTATGACCTCGAGGTGAACAATGAATTTTCAGTCCTACTTTCTGTCCTGTGGCCTTGACATAGAGATGACAACAGAGACAGGTGAGCGTAGGTGTTGTTGTGTGGCCTATGCCTCAGGGAAGTGAATCCACCATGTTGTGTGAGCAGATGTTTATCCTAAGTGATCCCATTCTGTGAGGTCTGTTATCATTGCAGACTGTAGCTGCGGTGCAGTGGGTGGGCATGAGCACAGACAGGAATTTGGACTGCAAACTACAAAACCACAGGTTCACATTCCAACACTGACTTATTGACTGAGTAGGAGAAAGATACTTAAATGGCCTGCATGCTCTTATTGAATTTTTTTGAAATGGGGTTTCTTATGAAGTAGTCCTTTTTCAGTATATGAATGAAGACTGCAGTGGTCGTACTGGTTGAGTCTTCCTAAACATAGAGCTGGGGACTCATTCTATTTGGCCTTTTTTAGTAACCCATCCATTCATTTTCTGAACCTGCTTTTTCCATCACAGATGCATAACACAGATATAAGGAGAGCATGGTAAGACCACACACAATCAAAATCCAAGTTTATTATCCAAATTAAGTACACTTATTTTGTGAGCCCTCCTATTCCATTATGTGGTTGCAGAGTGTGGGAGTCGATCATGAAAATCATAAGTGCAAAACAGGAATCAACCCAAGCCTATTTATTTATATTGGGCTAGTGCAGAGTCGCCAGTTAAACTAACAGGAAGGAAGTGAAAATACTGAGAAGGACAACAAAACAAGTAAACTCTTGAAAGTGACCAAAATCTGAAGCTGTTTACCATCGAGACCAACAATGTGGTTTATCCAGCCTTCCATTCAATTTCCTTCATCTTCAGTGATTTGGCTAGGCTCACACAGCAAGTCATAAGCATTGTTTGAATTAGTGTCTTAAGTCCAACTCTTTAACCTCTAGAACTTACTGTCTTTTTCCTCAAACTGTCAGTTAGCAGTTTTTGTCCTCATCACTGCACTGTTTAAGAATTGTAAAGAATGCCAGTGAGCTGCAAAGCGGGTTGGCACTGGCACTGTGATGGCACTTCTCTTTCTAGCTACCATGAAACATGTAAGATTCAATGTTTCCTGGCTGCACTGTCAGAGTATATTTTACCATTATGCAAGTATATTTCTCTGCAGCCCAGAATCTCCACACTGGAGCTCCAAGTAGGTGGAGTTGACTCCAATGGACACCCAATAAGACTCTAGATGCAGCCCTCCAGAGCTCCACACAGTTACACTTTACTTAAGATTAGGGTTGTGAGAGGGTTATCTTTCTCAGATGCAATAATGATGACAATCCATTAAGTCAATTCCAGATACTTGAAGATCCAGAATGGAGACTCCAGGGTATGAAGAAGCCAGACTCACGTTATGCACTTTTTACAAGTAGGGTAACTGTATTTAGTAATTTAAAAATAATCTTAAAATAACATTTCTTTGTTTAAAAATGGATAGTTTGTAGGATATAAAACTCAATAAGCAAGCGTCAGCTCAACGTTTACTACTGCCGTTCCTGTAGTGTGAGTGGAGCTGGCAGGGTGTCCACTCAAGAACTTGCCCTTTCACCTGCTGACTGCAACTTGCAACACTGAGCAAATAAGTGCAATGGAAGCAAACATAAAAATATATATCACGTGGCTGCTGTTGGCACATCCTGAGAATAGCTGACATAGGCACTTTTCACTCTGCTGCTTGTCCGCTGCTGACCTTCTACGATGTTGATGAGTATCTCACATGACAAGCCAGCAAACACATCTTTTAATTAGATTAGCCCCCCCACATGTAATGTAGTCTGCTTTATAAGTGCACAGTAATTCAGTTACATGGCAAATCTATTAAATGTGACCTACAGTAGGGTTCTTTTATTTGCCACAATGTTTTAATGCTGGTCACCATGAGAGGTTTTGTGTCTTTGTTGGTATCCTCAGACAAGTAAGTTAGGACATTAGTTCAATTGGCAACTGACAGCACCCTGAGGTAAGAACATTCATCCATTCATTCATTTTCTAAGCCCACCTAATCCAATTTTAGTGAGAAGGAGGATTGAAGAGTATTCTGGTTGTATCAGGTCTGTGAAATGATCCAAGTCTGGATGGGATTCTGGTTCATCATCAGGCCACTGGCATAGCTGGGGGGTGGCAGAAGGGGGCGGTATAAGCGACAGTTTTTGATAAACTTTAGTACTAGACTTTTTAGATTTTTATGACAATTTTGTTTGATAGGGCTTTGGAAAGCTAATGTGTATTATCTATGTCAAAATGACAGAATTTTTAATGTTTGAAAAATGTTACAAATAAATATGTTACAAAGTTATAATGTTTTCTTCACTGGACAGAGTGATTCAAGATTTCAGCAGCTTCATACTCTTGCTGAGAAATATTAATTTCTTACTCCATCAAGTTTTTAAACACTGATTACGAGTGTCACTGTAGGAAGAGTGTCTCTTCTAGAGAGGAAAAGGCTTCAAAGTTTAGTTTGCTGTTGCTGCTGTGCAAGATAAAACAGGCGTGGAAGGAAGGTATGTATTCAAAAATCCAATCTTGGAAATTCCGTTCCGAATATCATAATACTTCTGTGAATTTTCCTCACAATTGCTGTTAGTGTTGCTAGTTGTGAGAGAAGTTTCTCCAAACTGAAACTTATAAAAAAAAATGATCTAAGATCTTCAATGAGTTGCCCGTAAGAATTCTTGCCATACTTTTCATAGATCAGCAACTGACAAACGAAATCAATTTCGATCAATTTCGAACATAAAAGCAAAAAAAAAGTAGTTTGGTAGATTTATTGTTTAAATAGTTCTAGATTTTAGATTTTAATTAAATTGTAATTGTAATTAATAATTAAAAATATAGTTACAATTTTTGTCGTTTTCATTTTTTGTATATATATTATGTTTCATTTTGTAAGTGTCGGGGGCGGGCAAACTCAAAGACTGCCCCAGGTGACAAAAACTCTAGCTATGCCACTGCATCAGGCGCATGGTCTCATACTGCACCAGTGTAATTTAATCCACATGGTTTCGGAAGGAAATTACCAGAAATAGCAGATGATGAGAAAGGTTCAAAATGCCCTGGTAATAGTGACTAGAGTTGATATCTGAACCCAACACTCTGAAGCTGTGAGGTAGTCACTGTGCCAACCCTTTTTAATCTACCGTAATATAAAACAGTTTTTGTGAATGCTGAATAATTAATGTTAACCTTGTTCAGGTCAGTATTTCCTCCTTTTCTGCCAAATGCAACTTGGTAGAGATTCTACCTAAAAGGCAAGATGAATTATAAGAAGCTTAAGGAATGGAGTACTCAATTAGCATTAAATTGTATTCTTTAAAGATTAAAACACTGCACAGCAAGCCTGTTTAAATATAACAATAATTAGGACAGAAGAGAGAAGCCTTTGAACTGGCGCACTGCATGATACTGCCGATATATTCCATGTCTGACTTGCTTTCTTTTAACTTGGGATTTCAACTTTTCGGCTTTGATTTTTTGGTTAGTGTTTTGGGCTTTGGTATTTTGGAAATCTGACTTTTAGTTTTGACCTTTGCACATATGAGAACAATGAGATTTTTCTCTCGTGTCCTGGTCCACTGCTTTTTTGAGGTGTCTCTTCAGTTCAGGCAGAAAAATGAATTTGTGTTTTTGTCTTTACAAGTGAATGGTAAAAAAATACGTTTTATTTTTGTTACCTTTACCTTGTATTTGTATTTGTGCTATCTTATCTATTTTTTATATATTTTAATTTATTTTTCTGTCTATTACCTTGGTAAAGACTGTCATCCTATAAGAAGATGAGAGAGAGAAAGTAAGGCTGAGAGAGAGCGAGAAGAAAGTGTGCCACTATGTAAAGGGCATCCTCACAGTCAGAGGTCTGAGGGGTCACTGGGGCTGGAAGACCTCCACTGTCTGAAGGACTCCCAAATGTCTCTGGAAAAATGAGAAGCTGAGAGGGAGGAGTTACATTCAGCGATTTCGTCAGCAGAAAGAAATGGTGACATGACCCAGAATCACTCAGAGAAGATTCAAGTGTAACAGTAGGAGCCAAGCGTAACAAGGCTGTTATGTTAGGTTGCTATAGTAGAGGCATCCTGGCATTTAGAAGGGTGATTGGCCGCTGGGGCTGGAGAAGCTCCACTGGCTGAAACTTCTTATGTTCAGGCACCATCACCATTGCTGTTTCAAGGAGGATGAGCAGCTGTGTCACTCTGAATGAAGTCCTCCGTAGAGACAAATGGTATTGTGACCCAGACTTGTGCAGAGAAAAATTGAATGTAATGGGAAGTCCAAGTGTAACAAGGCTTAGAGAGAGTCTGTTACATTACATTCGAGTTAACCATGCAGTTAAATGTCTGGATCCAAAGGAGCTCCACTGGATGAAAGGTGCCATGTTTGAGTCTCCCCACTACTGTCTCGGGGAGAAGGGCTGGTGTCACTCTGAATGAATTCCACATCAGAGACAAATAGTGCCATGACTCGGATTTGGTCAAGGCAGTGGCAAGGCTGGAAAAGAGAGCCTGTTGTACTGCTAGAGGCACCCTTACACTTAAAAACAAAATTGGTCTTTGGGCCCTGTGGAGTACTCATTTAACTCTACTGGCTGATATTTATGTTACATATTCCATAAGCTAAGAGTTTATGACCTGCCACTGCTGTCTCAGGGAAGATGATGTGATACAAGCAGGTACTAATATCATTTGTGGTCCGTACCTTTCTCCATTAACAGGGTGACATATAACTGGAGCATACCGTTGTTTTGCCAAGACTTAATGCCTTGTTCATCATGTTGGCCATCACAGTCTGCACAAATGTATCAATGCTTTGTGTGACTAGTGTAATGTTTTTAATGTTCATTCATTTTCCAGGCCAATTCTGATCAGCCCCATCAGAAAGCACATTCACATACATCCCACCCACATACACTGGAAATTCTCAAAAAAATGTCCCCTTCTCTTTTTGTGGCGCACTTTTATACTCTTCTGTTTGCCTAATCAACCTCACCCTGACAGTTATCTCACATGTGCTAAACGCATGCCTGTTTTTACCACTTTGAATTCTGCTCAGCATATTGTAAGTGAATCACGAGCACCTTCGGTTTTTTAAATGCTTGCAGCTTTTGCCACCACACTTTCTCAATGTAAAGAAAGGGTGAGAAACAACATCTGCTGTTTCTTTTTTTTCTGAGAATAATCATAAGGATCCAAAAATGAGCAGAACTGGTATCATGACCCAGACTTGTGCAGGGAAAAGTGGAATGTGATGGAAGGTGCAAGTGTAACAAGGCTGAGAGAGAGTCTGTCACATTACATCTGAGTCAACCACGCAGTTAAATGTCTGATTTAGAAACTGCATCTCTTTTATCTCTCACCTTTTTGTCAAAGTTTTGCATTTCTGCAGAGTCAGTGGAGATAGCCATATGTATAGAAGGTAGAGGATGCAAAATATTTATTTTCTGCATAATCCATTGTGCACCACCAGGACACTCCAGTCACCCCAACCCTGACAGAGACAGGCAGAGACACGAGTTTGCTAAACAACACACGTTTATTCAGGTGAGAAGTACTTTTTTTTGCTCCCCACAACAGCGCAACACAAATAAACAGCACCAAAGCCCAGTCCTTTTCCTTCTCTCTTTTGTTTTCTTTCTCCACCTCCACTCCTCTCCCAGCAAGCTTCGTCCACCTCCTCCTGACTCTGGGTCCCCGGGTAGTGGTGGCTGTCTCCTATTATAGGACACCCAGACGGACTCCAGGTGTCCAATGAGCTTCTTCCGGCAGCACTTCCTGGTGTGGTGGAAGTGCTGCTAAATAGGGCTCAGCAAAGGTCCAGGCACCCCCTGGTGGTGGCCACGAGCCCCAGCAGGGTTGAACTTCTATGCTCCCAACCCATGGCCCCGCTACAAGCTAGGGGGGCTGCCCTCTAGCATTCTGGGAGAGATAGTGTCCAAAATAAGCTCTCTCCCCCTTGTCCTTCCATTATCGATGGCAGTCCACCACACCATAAAAACACATCACCAAATATACAGTAGTATTAAAATCCCAGTTTAAATACTTGTCATTACCACGCAGATTTGAGGCTACAAAATTTTCCACTGTTGCACAAATCTAAAGGCAGGCATTGGACCGTTGGTATAATGTTGGACAACCACTTTTATACAGCTACATGTAGCACAGAAGGCTCTCCTCAGAGATTCCTGTATTTCCCAAGACATGATCGATTTCTTGGTGCAATATCATTTATAGAGATCATCTAATTTGAATAGGCCATAAGCATTGTCATGATTATTACTGTTGTGTTTGCACTATTGTACCAGCCTGTTGGCATTGTAGTGTAAATGCTTGTGATGTAGATCACAATGTACCCTACAGATCCATTCAAATCAGTTCTGCAGCATTTTGTTTATCTCAGATGTTGCTGTAAATGCTATTTGGAATCAGCCCTACATTATCCCACATGTTTGTAGTGTATTGTGAGATTTTTGAGCCTCCCCAACAATGCTGCTTGCAGGTTAGCAGAACCACCAAAGCAACCACAAGTTCACAGCCTCCATGCGTAACACGTCTGTTGCCCGATGGGTGATGCAGGGAGCATTCTAACCTGACCATTAACTTGGCTCCATCCCTGCTCGTTTGCTATGTCTGGGTGTATTAAAGTGGTAGCTCCTGTTTGAATAAATACCCTGACTGTTCCAGTTTTGATTGGAATAAAGTTGATTTTCTTGAAGCTTTTGGATTCAAGGGTCTTCACTCAGGTGCCGGACAGTGACTCATGTGAAACAATATCCACGTCATGCCTTAAAATAGACAAGAACTAGATTGCAAGGAGGCAGACAGAAATGGCACAGTGCAAATCCCCCCCACAAACTCCCACTGCTGGCTTTCTTGCCAGAAATACACTTACCTGTCTTATAGAGTGGGGCTGACTGTGTGCACCTAAGCAGTTGTCTGGATCAAGCTGAGCCGACAATGCTGTAGGCAAGATGAAGTGTAAAACAAGTGCTGTTTCATAATACGGTCCAAAAGCAGTAATCACAAAGGCAGGCAGGAGGTCGGAGCACAAAGCACGCAATCACAGGTTGAAGTATTCAGAAGTGCTGGGCAAAAATATGACAATCAAGAAAAGCAAGCAAAGGTCAAAGAAAAAAAAAATCACTAAACTCTACATCTGCAAAATTTGGATTAAGACCAATGAGGGCCAATTTTAGACAGAGATGAAGTTACGAACAAGTGAAAAGGGTCAGAATTCCAAGGGGGAAATAAATAACTGATCATCAGAGCCCAATATGCAACAATAAATAAGTCAAAAAGAACAAAGCAAAACATCCTTGCAGTCACTACAATTAATTATCTCTGACTACTATTAAGGAAGAATATCAAAATTAGGACACCACATCTCCTGTGACACATCATAAATATCCAAAACCTGGTGATATCACTGTTAGTATATGACTGGCAATATATAATACCATAAACAGGACACTGGACGATAACATGCAGTGAATACACCTGACTTGAGCATTCACAGTTTTCATGCTCTTTCTCTGTACGTTTAGCATTCATTTGCTCAGTGGTTGATGCGCTTGCTACTTCCTGAGCAGCTCTTCTTTTCTCCGCCCTTGCAGCCCGCTTCTTCTCTTCTTTTGTCGCCATTTTTCTGCGTGAAAACTGATTAAGTCCGTGTTTGTGTTGCAATTACTTAGTACGTTTTCCTTAATTTTTCACTTACGATGGCACTTAAGTCTTCAGTCTGCCTCAAGAATGATTTAAAATATAAAGAGGTAGGGGAAGTGATGGCGAAGGTGGTAGGGAGTGAGAATGGCGCCTGTATGCATGCGCCACACAGAGTTGATTCTACAATAAAATAAAATAAAAATAAAAAGAGGAATAACTTTGGAGGTTAATCATCACTCTGAAAGCAGATAGTAGACGTCAAATTTCAGGTCTATAGGTCAAACGGTTTGCGAGTTACAGGTGATTTAAAATCCTGGACAGACAAACAGACAGCCACGGTAGCATATTATATGTAAAGATTGTTAAAAACAAGTTGACTATGCCCATGCGCACATACCCCAAATGGTAGTGCCTGCGACTGAGATGATAGTGGAATTCAGTTACATAGCTGGCTGGACTTCAGCTACGTTATTATGAAGGGTGAGGATACCGAAACAGAGACAGCTGGGGATTTAGTATGGAATGACCTCAAGACTGAGCTGAAAAACAAATAAAAAAGGTGAACAGTAAAACCAAGTAAATATTATAAAATAAACAGAAAACAAACTCATGAAGAATTGGGGATTTCACACCATATACTTGAAACCTAGGCATTTGCTAGGACAGTTTTTACAGCCATGACTTCAAGACAGAACTGAAGTACAGCAGAAATCATGGCAGTTCTATATATGACAGACAGGAATAGGCAGATTCTAGGGGACCGGGAACAGAAGTCACATTTTAGGAGGTGGATTCTAGGGGGCTGGAACTGGAAGAGGCAGATTCTTCAGATTGTATACAGTAGGAAAAGAGGAGAAAGTGTTATTGGACAGCGTCAACCCCCGGTCCAGCTGAGAAGCACATTTATTTGAGCCCGTAAACTGTCTCCCATGCACACGTGTGTGATAACTTCTACACCTTCCACAGCTCCTTAATGGACATTAGCCACTAAAGGCCATTACTGTTGAGAAGGTGGACTTTCACTTTCTGGAAGCTGACGGACCAGTCAGGCCACTGTGTAATGTGTTAACATTCTTTGTAACATTACAACAGTACATTAAGCATTATTTAGTACATTGTAAGGGGTAAGAGCAGAAGAAAAGTTTGTAAAGACATTGCTGCAGGTAGACAAAGAGAAGTGGCTTTGACAAGATAGCAACCATCAGCCTCACATCTACACAAATCAAGGACCAACCAGAGGATAAAAGGTGAAGGCCCAAGAACACCTTCTGAATTTGACAGTTTGTCCCACTCTTGGCTTATATTGTGTCCTCAAATAAAACTTTACTAGTGTCTGTAAGAACTGTAATGCTTGATTTAATTTAATTTAATTAGGGGGCTTTGCCCCCAGCTTGCTTTGCTCGCCAACCCCCTGGCCTGCGCTACACACCAGCAACTTCATGTCTCTGCCGCTCACGTATGTGGATTTCACTTTCACTAAACAACAAATCTTTTAATTCTCGCAGATACGCCTCTTCATTGGGAAGAAACATTACTTTTCCCTGATGACAACACGAATTAAACAATCTACAAGTCTCCAACTTAAACTTTAAATCCGAACAATATATTTGATCGCTTTTCGCTGTTTAGTTACTTCACCCAGTAATAATTTCTGTTTGTTTGTGCAATTGCGATCTTTACTATAATATTTTTTGAGACTTTCGAATTGTATTACTTTCATTATCTCTAACCTGCTCTGCATGTGTATCGCGCCAACATTTTTGAATTCTTTACGACGTTCTACTTTGTCATCTACTCTTTGTGTTTTATTTCTGGCCCCGGGCGTGGTTAAATTTCTTGGCAAAAAAATTTTGTTTTGCGGGACGTGAAAGTATCTCTCTGAAAAAGTCAACGTCTCATCCCAGGCTAAAAAAGTCACGTCTCGTCCCAGGATTTTTTTATTATAGTAGAGACACCACCATAATTTAATAAGGGGTTATAAGTTGTCTCTGTCATTACTCTGTCTTGGGTAGTGTGAGAGGTGCACTCATTATAAACATACAGTCATTCAAGTTAAAGGGGCAGAGAGGTGCCACTATGTGCGTGCTTAAAGGTTAAAGGTGAGATCACCTTGGTGTCCAGAGGGTGTGATGGCCCATGTGTTGTCACTCTTATACACTCTCAGACTCCAGGATGTTGAAGGGAAAATTGAGACACAGAACAAAAATTTAAAACAACGCTTCCTTTTTGTTATAACAAGTGCTAACAATTGAGTGTCATATTACAGTTCTTTACTAAGACATGGAAAAGGCAAAACAAGTGAAAGTGATTCTGAACAGTATTTACAGTGACTCAAAAAAAAGGGTGTGGAAAAAAAAAGCAGATCTACTTCCTCCTTCTGTTTGCACAGATTAAGAGGACAAAAAAGAAAGTTATCAAAAATCAAAATATGGAAAGAAGCAAGCACAAAAATAATATATTGTAACACCTGAAAATCAGGAAAGTTTTGTAAATGCACAAAAACCAGTTATTCTGTAAACAACGTTGCACACAATGGCTTATACCATGACACAATCACCGTACGGCTCCTCACCTTTCAATCAACTTTTGAATGAAAAACCCATTTGATACCAGAGCATGAGCTGCTTGTTGAAACCCCATAAATGCTTTCACTTCACAGCTAGCCATCAAAGTCATTGTGATGTCTCCTTATCAGGTGAAAGCCTACTGTATCTTTGCACCTTCTTTGTGCACATGACTCCTTCTCTCAGGTAACTTTTTCCTGAACTTCACACGGGCCCTTAACATACATACGGTACAGCTCCCTGCACAAGAACTCTGTTGCTTCAATCACCTGTAACTTGACAGACTAAACAGACATCCCTTTTCCCTGCAGCCACTGAGTAATGCTGGGATGTCAGCAGTTTTGCACTTTGGATGCACGTGGTTTGGAAGGCCTTGCTGAACCTGCGCAACCGGCTGACCACACCTCAATCCAAAGCTTGACTTTGTGTTGCCACTCAGCCATTTCTCCCTGGAGCCTCCCCATCTCTATTTCACATATCCAAGGTAAGTTCTATAAAGCAGAACCAACACCCTGAAAGCACAGATATGACCTTTTTTGTCACCCACAATGGAGTGTTTCATTGCACTAGGGTTCAGTTTGGACTCAGCCCTACCCCAAGCTGTTTACAAAATGTGATATCTACTATCTTTGGTGGCATTCCAGGGTGGTTATCTATTTGGATGGTGCTGTGCATGGCCCAACCTCAGCTGCCCATGACGAATGCCAACACAGAGTGTTCAAAGTATTATTTACTCATCACCTCACACTGAATGGCGATAAATGTGATTGTTCAGTGCCTCACACAGAGTTTGTGGGATTTAGTCTGACTGCCGATCTTTCCACTCCAATCTCATTTGTAATCAATCCAGCGCATCCCTGAGCCCACAAATGTAGCTCAGGAGGCCTCACGTCTTGGAATGACCACCTACTATCTCAAATTTCTGCTGCAGTACTCTAACACCACAGCCCCATTACATCACCTAATGAGGAAGGATCTCTCTTGGTCCTGGACTCCCACCTGCTCAGAAGCTGTCTGTCTCTTGATAGTACAGCTCACATCTCCACCTGTCCTCATCCACTTTGATGTCTCTTGCCCAACTTTCATTACGTGTGATGCTTCCAATGTAGCGCTAGGAGCAGAGCTGCAGAATGGTACCGAACGACTTATTACCTTTGCCTCACGGGCTCTAAGACCAGCTAAACAAAAGTACTCTATGGGTGAGCATGAAGCTCTAGCTTCTGTCTGGGCTTGTGAACGGTGGCATGTGTTTCTTTCTGGGTGTACATTCACATTACATACTAACCATTAGGCACTTTCTGCCCTAATGTCAACATCAGGCACTGGGCACAAGCACCTTAATATCTGGTCAGAGAGACTGCAGCAGTATAATTTTACATTATAGTTCACTAATGGGCGTGAAAATGTAGTGGCAGATCTGTTTTCCTGTGCTTTTCTCTGCCCCAACACAGACCCAGGACTTGACATTAATGAACGGGAACTTGTTCAAATGCTCTCACTCTCCACTTAAGCCACTGTCTCCCTACAGGAGCTTCAACAAGACTCTGAACACGACCCTGTACTCTCCCTTCTGTGGATTTTCATTTGTACAGGTTGGCCCTCACAGATTTCGGAGGAGCTGTCTCCATACTACAGAATATGTGATGAGTTGTCCTGTTAGAATGAATTTTGTGTAGCCCATGGGACTCATACAGTTGTTCCTAGCTGCCTCCAATCACGCATCCTGAAAATGACTCATGAAGGCCATTTGGGCATTGTGCAAGTTAAACAGCGCTGCCATGATCTGGTGTGGTGCCTTGTTGCTCATGACTGGATTGCCTGACTTGTCAGTGGGAAGACTGGTTTTCCTGTCCTGCTGGTGCTAGGCGGTCTTGGGAGCAGCTGCTGCTAGATATTTGTGGAGAGTTCCAAGGAGTTCCGCACCACCAACGCTTTCTCATTGTGTCAACGACTTGCACTCCAAGTGCTGTCTGCAGGGTTTGTTACAACACATGCAGCAACTGGTTTCTCGGATTCTCTATTTGCCTGCTGGGATATTCCCTCTGCTATCACCACTGACGGTGGACCCCTGTTCATATCAGCAGAGTTATTTTCTTTCCTAGCCATCTGGGACATTTGTCACATTCGGACAGCTCTCAATCATCCCCAGGCAAAAGGGGGAGTAGAAAGACTGAACAAGACTTTTAAAAATGGTATTGGGGCTCATTTAGTTGAGGGGTGCAGATTCTCAACTGCTCTTCTCCGTACTCTTTTCCATTACAGAGCAACAAAACACTCCACTGCAAGCAGCTGTCCTGTATGTCTTATGCTAGGGTGTGAGCTACAGCTTCCTGCTGGATCATTTGCAGTCCAAGGCTACCCACACTGCACCACTGCCTCAGCAAAATATGGTCTCCAAATGCAGGAAAAGATGGAGTCACAAATTAATTGGAACCATAGAGTGTGGGTTCTAAAATTCAGGACCCTTGTCTGGATTAGAGTTCATCTTGCCTACCGTAACCACAAGCTACACATCTACAGGCACTTCAACAGCTCGGCCTAACTGTTTTCAACCACTCTGATGGATCACGGTGGCACACAACCTACCTCTGCAAGGTGTCTCCACCAGTCAGTGCTGATAGAGAGAATAATTTAGACCTGGACTGCCCAGAGGATGTCTATTTGCCTGCTTTGGCTCTACTGGACCCCCAGCCAGAGCACCTGCTTCTCGACACCAGTGGGAACTTGATCTGGACCAGGCTACCTCAAGGATTATGTCACTGACATTTAACTTCTGCTACTATAAATAATCTCTAGAGAGTAAACTGTTGTAGTTCTCTTGTTCCATATTTGCATTTCTGAAGTTTTTACATAGGGAAGGGGTGATTTTTATATCTGCACAGCTTTGCGACAGTGCCATGTTTTGTGCTGTCATTACATACATTAGAAAGTGTGCGCAGTGATGTGAGGAGAGTGCATCAAGTAAAGGGTTGTTGCATTCAAACTGAGTATTGTGCTGTCTTCATTTTAGCAATATAACAGGGGGATGCCCAAAAAGGTGTTATGCCTGGTTAGTGGGCCAGTAGCTCCTAAGTGAGACAGACTGAGGGATAACCACTGCCCTAACAACAAGAGCGTACATGCAAACCTCTGGAGTTCAGCTGTTTAAGAGCTCTGCTGAACAGCCAATCAAATTGCATGTTTATGTTGTTGTGTGGCCTCTAAAATGACCATAAAGCAGACCTGGACCCTCACTGACAAGGTCACTCTAAGGTGCAAGTGTCCAGACTGTTGCTTGCAGGCTGAGGCCTACACAGGCCTAACATTAAGGAGCTTGCTTTTATAGTTCAAAATATAAAGAAAGGAAGATAGAAGCTATAAAATAATCTAAACAAAGAATTGTTATAAATGAAAATTACTAAAGAAATAAAAATCCAAACCCATAATAACAATGCTCACAGGATCAAAGCACATTTGCCAAAGATGAGTCTCGACATACAAATCCTGGAAAACTATAAATCACAAAAACCTGGAAATCCAAAAAAAACAAAAAACAATACTTAATCGAAAATATCCTGTTGGGAGGTTGATCAAGCTCATCAACCCCACAAAAAAGTGAGAAAAGATGAAGAAGAAGAAGAAGAAGAAGACTCATGAAAAAAAATACTTCAACTTTCACAGTAATTAGTCAGAGGTTCCAGCAGCAGTGATGTCAGGGTAGCCCTGCCTCCTGAGGCTTCACCCACAAAGTACACGTAATGGTGGCAATGTGAAGTAACTGTACACGGTTGCTAAATCATTGGCAAACATAACAAAAATAAAAATATGAAAAATAATAATTAAAAAATAACAAAAACAGTAGAAAAAACAGTCATGTGATAAGAGTGCACCAAATACAAAATACCAGAAGATAAATACAAGCCAGAGAAAAAACTCCAAGAATGGTCTGACTGTGGCTGTCACTGCCTGCAGCACTACACACAAGTGTCACTATTCTAGAGACAGCGGTACTAAAGGATACACCCACTACAAGACACACCTTCTCAATAGTCATCATTACTCATGTATAAGATAACACTCTCTTGAACCTAATATTAAACATTATGTTAAATATTCTTTTGGGAATGAAGATCTAAAATTAAAAAATATGTGAATTTCCCCTTGGGATTAATAAAGTATCTATCTATCTATCTATCTATCTATCTATCTATCTATCTATCTATCTATCTATCTATCTATCTATCTATCTATCTATCTATCTATCTATCTATCTATCTATCTATCTATCTATCTATCTATCTATCTAAGTAGGCCTTGAAATGGGCTTGTTGAGAAAGATGCAAATGATGAGGCGTATCATGTAGTATCACTGATGCATAATGCAAAGGCAACTAAATGTCATCGGATGGGCTCCACAATAGAATGGAACTCAGGAGATCTGCAGCTAGAATCTATTGGATGTGATTCGTATTTAGCTCAAAATATAAAACTCCCCTTTGTATAGGGTCTGGATAGGGTGCCAGCCTATCACTGGGCACACTCATGCACCTTTTCATATTTATACATATCAGGCCAATTTCAAACCACTAAAGAAACAAAAATAAATGCCCAAAATGGAGACAAGATTATGTCACTTTCACAACAATGGAAACCACTAACACACAAAAAGATGTAAGCAACACCTACAGGAAAAAATAACTCCTTGTAGCAACAGACTCAGAATCATGACAGTATTATGAAAAATGTCATTTCATGGCAGAGGAGGTGTCAAGATTCTAAATAGAGCAGGCTATATCCCAGGGCTGCATTACATTCCCATAATTACTTCAAATCTTTTTATAATGTGGAAGGAAAAGGTGGAGTTGAGAACCAAACAGGAAAAAAAAAGAGTCAACAAATGACAAAAATAGAAAATAATTCAAAAAGATCTTGGAATGTTTTCACTTTAATACTCAGCTTTTCATGTTGTCTGCCTATATTAAAACTCTTATTAAAGAATTATCTTAATATAAATAGCCTATAGAACCATAGCTGCATCTTTCTTGTCCATCTGTGTGGTACCTTTTAGGTGTCAGCCCAGACCAAAGCGCAAATGTTAGAAATCCAGGGTAGGGTCTTCCAACATGGTGTTTCTGATATTTACATCGGCTCTGCAAGAACATCCATTGGCAGCAAGAGCTGCCCAGTGTATCTGCAAAAGCATTTTCCTTCTGATATTGTGGCCCTTTATTAAGAAAATGCTTTCTGAATATTTAGTTGCAAATTTTACAAACCTAATCTGGCAGGGTGAAGTTAATCAGGTTATGCTGTGCTGTGATCCTGGACTCCTCTGGTTGTGTGACCCAGTCAGTTAAGGCTTACATGTTCCAATGACTTGTCCTACTACAAAGGGAGAAGAAGAACCTTGTGATTAGAAAAGCAGATTGGGACACAGCTTGTGTCAACACTGGCTGTTGTGGAGATAAGATTTGAAAGGGTTTTGTATTTCCCTGACTAGCTTCAGGGCATTTCATAACTGTGAGGCACTTAGCACAGAAAATACAGGTTATGGTCACGTCTATTCTTATGGGATCTGTAATCACAGCTTTTTTGAAAGAAAAGAAGTAATGACAATCATAAAATAATAGTGTATTCATCGTGAGAACAATAGGCACGCAGCTATGCTGAGTCACAATCCTGTAATTTACACTGTACTGCTTAGGTAAAAGCACTTTGGATTGCTTTCAAGACAGGAACATGTATATTTTTTTTAAGAAGGCCGGTGCTTTGTGTGGGGTCTGGATAGGGTGCCAGCCTATCACTGGGCACACTTATGCACCCACTTATATTTACTGATATCGAGCTAATTTAGAGTCATCACTAAACCTAACATGCATTTGTCTAACACTTTCAATGCCAGCTAATTCAGTTAATGGTCACAGAGGGATGGAGCCCATTCTGGTAACACTGGGCATAAGACAGGAAACAGCCCTGGACAGTATGCCAGTCCATCACAGGGTTAATTTAAAGAAGCAAATCAACCTAATCTGCACATTTGTGGAAATACCAAGACATGGGGAAAACATTTAGACACCATGTGGACAAAATCCAGGTGTCCAGGTTTGGGACTGAAGCCTTGGGTGTAAGATGTGTGAGGTGGAAGTGATGCCGCTGGATGAATTTTGTTTCTTTATTGCTGGCTTTATCCTCCTTTGTTCACAATACAGAGTTTAGTGTGTAAAAAAAAAATGTGAGCACTGGGACTGCGAACATCCATCCATCCATCCATGTTCTAAATCTGCAGAGTCATGGTGGAGCCAAAGCCTTGCGCCGTATGCTTGCTCAGATAGGCTCCAGCTCCCACCACCCCACTGTGCACATATTGTAGAATAGTCAATACATTACATCTTAAATATAATACATTTAATATGATTTTGCACATGAAGATAAAACCTGTCTGAAAATATTAGAACAATTGACAGCATGGAGCGTGGTTAATGTTTCTGCCTCACAGTTTTAATACACTGGATTTAAGTCCTGGCCTAATCACTGCCCATATGGAACTTGCACATTCTCCCACTGCATGTGTGTATTTTTTCTGGGTGGTCTGTTTTTCAACCCAAAGACATGCTTGTTAGCAAAATATTTTGAACCCTGGCTAAATTCATAATAAATAAGGCAGACCGCTTGTTTATCATGTTTTCCTCTTCAGTATGATAATAAAGAAATCAGACCTCTCCTTATTCATATTGAGAAGGTTTGAATATTGGGAGATTTTTAAGACAGTGGTTAGACCAGCAATGATGTGTGGAGCTCAGATATAGACAGTAAGGGGAGCACAGTAGAAAAAGTTGGATGAGGCAGAAAAGAGAGTGAGGAGATGGATGTGTGGAGTTACAAAAAAGGTCAGAATAATAAATTAGATAATCAGAGGTGGCAACAAAAGTGGAAGTGAAACTTAAGAAAGTAAAGTAAAGTAGGCTGAAGTGGTATGGAAATGTGTGATGTGTGATAAAGAGAGACAATGAATATGTGGGCAAAAGAGTAATGGGAATGGCAGTACAGGGGAAGAGAAAGTGAAGGAGCCCAAGATGGAAGTGGATGGATAAACTTAAAGATGATTTGAAGAAAAAGAGTCTGACTAAGGATGAGGTGCTTGGGTGTCTGATGCTGCAGGAACAGTTTCCAGGCCTTAAGACCTTGAAATGGATAAGCAAGCTAGAAGAAGGATGGGCAGATTTTGTTCACACCTACAACTGATATTTACAGAGAATATGTTTTATTCAAGCCTACAACACTGCTCTGGATAAGAAGATGGTTGGCTGTTTTATTTAACACAATCAAAGACACATCCATATTACTAACCGAGAATGGTAAACCGGATATGGACGCAGGGACCTGCCCGTGGACGCAGGAGACATAGTGCGCAGGCGCCACACAAAGCCCCCCTCCCCAGAGTGAAACGGGAGAGACTATGAACCGTCTGACATGCCGCAAGCAGGATAAAGCGAGGTCAGAAATAAAACACAGAGTAGGAAACAAAGTAAAACGTCATAATGAGGTTAAAGAACGGGGCCAAACACATGGAGAGCAGGTTACAGATGATGAAAACTGGAATGCAACAGCTTCAAAAAAACCTAGGCACGAAACACATGCACAGCGAGATACAGAATATAAAGGCAGAAACAACGACAGTTAAACGTCCACACCACACAGCGGAGGCAGACCCGGAAGGTGCAGGTGCCTACATCGCGCGTCGGAAGGTGCGGGAAAGTACGAAAGGCAAAGGCGCCTACACAGCATGGTAAAACCCGACATAATACGGAAGGCGCAGGCGTTGCCGCCATTTTGTGAGTGGCACTAATGTGTAGTGAAGGCGCAGGCATCACCGCCATATTGTGCGTGGCACTACTGCGGAGTGAAGTTAGGAATAAAGTGCTGCTTGGGATCGTACAAAATGCCGAACGCGACCCACCATCTGAAACTGCGGAGGCAAAGCAGGCACGGGTTCAAACTGAATGAGCTCGACTGACGGATATACGCCTACAACGCGCGTCTCAAACCGCAGAAGCAGGGCAAGCACGTGTTCAAAACAACGCAAGCTCCTACAACGCGCGTCTGAAACTACGGCTGCCCAGCGGGCACGGGTTCAAAACGCCGGGGGTAGGCAAGCGAAGCGAGCAGGAGGCGAAGCCCCCTTGTTACAATATAAAACCACAAAAAAAGAACTATTGAAATGAAACAATTAACAGAACAATTAAAAATAAAAAAATACATTTAGAGAGGATTAAAGGAAAAAATTGAGTTTGAAAAGGTGAATTTTAAGTTGTTTTTTAAAGGAATGGAATCAAGAGACAGAACATTATGAAACAGGAAATTCCAGAGGACGAAGGTCGAAGTCTTTAGAGTCCTGGTGCTTCCTGTTTTGCTGTATAGTTGCGAGACATGGACAATATCCAGTGACCTGAGACAAAGACTGAACTCCTTCAGTACTGTGTCTCATCAGAGAATCTTTGGGTACTGCTGGTTTGACTTTGTGCTGAATTAGTGGTTGCTCATGGAGTCCCGAATGATGCACATTACCTGCATTGTGAGGGATCATCAGTCACGGCACTATTACCATGTGGTGCAATTCCCCAAGGGTGATCCAGCTCTCAGGATATTCATTGTTGAGGACCCAAGTGGCTGGACCAGGTCAAGGGAACACCCACGTAACACCTGGCTGCGGCAGATAGAGGGTCATTTCTGGGGGGGTGGGACTGGACCATATGTCTGTCTGTCCTATTGCCAACAATGGTCCTGAGCTGTTTTATTGTGTGGTGGGTGCGGCAACGCCCTGTACCAGTGTATTCTCCCCAACCTGACCTGAACTGATCTGATCTGATCTGATCTATAAAGAGAATTTCAGACTTGTCACTTTTAAGTGTGAGAAGATGACGTGTAATCCAAATACTAAAATTAAAAGTCAACCAAAGACGAGGGAGGACAAAATGCAAAGGGTTTGGTGGAAATGTAAATCCATCAGCATAACAATGAAAATGAATAAATTAATCCAAGAGGACAATAACAAGTAATGGAAAGTAAGGGGACAAGTACTGATTCTTGTGGCATATCATGGGTAACAAATGAACGATAAGAACTGTAGCTATTCAACGATTAGCTAAATATGACCAAAACCGTGAACATGTTATATCCAAAGAGATAAGGCATTCCAAAAGTAGTGTGTGAGAAACAGTGTTTTAACGATGGTATTTTTCCGTACTTGGTGTACCTTTGTACTTCTTATTTGGAGCATTTACATCATTCTATGATTTTCTGACTATGCTGTTTTGTGTTCTTTTTTTTGGGGGGAGAAGGGGTTCACTGCCATTTTGTTACTTTCTCTGCTGGGCTGCAGCCATCTTGTTTACTATCCCTGTGCCTGTTTCTGGTTACGCGCCACAATTGCCATTAGTATTTCACTTAAGGGCAATTTAAAAGAAGATAGGTATGGGACCTTTGCTATGTTCATTGAGCTTGATTTCTTTGTAGGGTTTTGTTTTTGTCATTCAGTTCTCTTTTTGACTTTGGGTATTTCTGACCTCCTGCCTGTCTCACATCACGCTGCTGCTGCCCTGCCCTGCCTTTACTTTTAAACAGAGGAAACTGAAAGGACAAACATTAGTAGGGGATCTTCTGTTTTTTCCTGTCCAGCCTTATGTGTTACACTATCCCTGAATCGCAGATACTTAAAAATAAGTATCAAATACTGACCTAAGATCAAGAAGAATACACTGCTTAGAAGTGCAGAATCAGCAGCCTGAAGCAGATTTGTGACTCTTATCAAACATATTTTGTAGAATGGCAACTGAATTGTAAAGTTTCTAAATATTTATTAGCATTCAAGTAGTCCTGTAGTTAGGAAGCAACAGAGAAGCACCTGATCGTAACCCAATTGAGCATGCATTTCACTTGTTGAAGACCAAAGTTCAGACAGAAAGGCCCACAAACAAACAGCAACTGAAAGCCGCTGCAGTAAAGGCCTGGCAAAGGAGGAAACCCACCATCTGGTGATGTCCATGAGTTCAAGACTTCAGGCTGTCATTGCCAGCAAAGGGTTTTCAACCAAGTATTAGAAATGAATATTTTATTTCCAGTTATTTCATTTGTCCAATTACTTTTGAGCCCCTGAAATGAAAGGATTGTGTTAAAAAATGCTTTAGTTGCCTCACATTTTTATGCAATCGTTTTGTTCACCCCACTGAATTAAAGCTGAAAGTCTGCACTTCAACTGCATCTGAGTTGTTTCATTTAAAATTCATTGTGGTAATGTACAGAAAAAAGTTGTCTCTGTCCAAATATTTATGGACCTAACTGTATATATGTGTGTGTGTGTGTGCATATATCTATAGATGGATAGATAGATAGATATGGAGGGTCTGTGATATAATTTACAAATTTGTAGCTGGAAATCCACAAAGGGAGCAAATGAATCACATTATCATATATATAATATGTAAATATATGCATGTACCTGTCAAATATTATAAAGAGTACACGACATGTGTTTTGCCCTAATTGGGGCTCGTCAGGTGTACGTACTTTTGCTTCCCCTTTGCTTTCCCTTACAGGGATTGAACCTTGGACGTCAGCACCTGAGGTGAAGCAAAGGTTCATACATCTGACAAGCCCCAATTAGGGCAAAACATGTGTCATGTACTCTTTGTATTACTTGGCAGATACTGTATAACATACTTTATCTATGATCTGCTTCTTGTAAATGAGAGGATGTGGAGGATATTTGCAGACTGGTAGACCAACTGCAAGCGTTACCTGGTAGGTAACCATCCAAGATAATCAGGTTACGATTCAGACTTATGAATATATTTATATATATAAACACGCTGTGGCACAGTGTAAAGGGGCTTCGTCTCTGACATTGACATCTGAGGTTCGATCCCCGCGAGGGGATGCAGTGGAGTGTGTAGGCCTGATGAGCCCAAATAAGGGCGGAACACATGTTGCGTACTCTTTGCATTATTTGACAGTAAAACTATATAACATTCTATGATCTGCTTCTCGCGACTGAGAAGGTGTGGCGGACGTTTGCCCACTTGCAGACATACAGTCAGATTGGGTTTCAGACTATGAATGCATTGAATGTATTTATTCCAATCTCCAGGCTGTCAAATAAACGAACCACACGCTGTGGCACAGCGTAAAGGGGCTTCGCCGTTGACGTCCGAGGTTCGATCCCCGCGAGGGGACAGAGCTTCGCTCGCCCACCCCACAACCTCCAGAACCCTCCACTTCGCATCTCTGCCGCTCATGTTGTGAAGTGGGCTGAACGCACGCTAAGGACGGATCAGATGCTGGCTTACTGCTAGCTGCTCCCGAGTTGTGTGGTCTGCATGTCACGCTGTGCGTCGATCGTTTAAAAGCCTGTACAGCAGCTGTCCTTTTGTCTCACTTCCTTGTCTCGTGGGACGTTAAAGTGTCTCTGAGAAATTGACGTGCAAGAAGTCTTGCGGGTCTTCAAAGTGTCCCTCCGAGATGATCACATTTTTTTATATAATATATATATATATATATATATATATATATATATATATATATATATAGTAAATATATGCCCACACACACACATATATATATATATATATATATATATATATATATATATATATATATATACAGTATATACTGTAAATACATCACTGTATAATAGAAGCATAACAAACTTTTTAATGCTTCCATAGGAATTAAATATTTAGGCATTAAATAAGCACCATTCATTAAGGTAAAATATACAATGTTATATTTTAAACAGAATATAGAAAATTTAGTTAAATAAAAGGGGCTTAATGCAACTTTGGTAATTTACATAAACTTCACTTTAATTTCCTTCTCTTATTTTACTCTTGTAACTTAAATAAACTTTACTTGCCTTGCCTTTCTAAGCAAATTAAAACAAAACTCAACCAAAATAGTGCTCATTTAATAATAGAAATGACTAACTTACATTACGTTACATGTTTGGAATTTACATTGGCACGATTCAGAGTAAGGAAGGTAATGTGTACAACATAACTGTAAAAGGTAATACATTTTGTAACAGACGCAGCTGAATGCCGAGCTCGCAGTGCACTCCCACAGATGTTGTTTCCGTTAATGGCGGCATGCGACTCTCAGGAATCTGAAGGAACAGACACACTCACTGCGACTTCTGATCATAAACTTCTCCTTCCTTCTCTTTCTCTCTTCCTATGTGTTCATTCAGTCGGCAGGTGGGTTGAGGATGTAATGCATAAAAAAAAGCCAACAAACTCATCCCACTCTAATGCCATGCCAGGTTGACGACAACATGAAGACAAGTAAACTCAGTTTTGAGGTACACTTATTATCTCTCTTTCAGTTTCCATGCCTCTTTGTGTAAAGATGTGCTTCCCAACCTCATTTTCAGATGCTCCTTTCCTTAATTTCTGCCACTGTTCTTGAAGACACAATTTGCCACTTAGTTGAATAAAATCGGTTGGATCAACTTTATCGATGCCTTTGAGAATTCTGAAGACTTGGATTAGGCCTCCACGTAGCCTTTTCTTCTCAGAATTGAAGGATTTTCCTGTTAGAGTAGGACATGTCCTCTAGTCCCAGGATGCACTTGGTTGTATTTTTTGGCACAGTTTCCAGGTATGATGTCTTTTTGGCAGCCTGTTCACCAGAACCTAATGGAGAAGTCCAGAGGTGGGCTCTGTAGTACACTATAGAATCTGAGCTCATCATCCCTTAATTTATACTGTATTTAATAGTTTTACAGTATAACCTAACATTTTGTTTGCCTTTCAGTTGCTTCTGCACATTGTTTAGATGAGAATGTAGTTTCAAAATATGAGCATATAATGAATGTAAAAAAAGCATCCATCCATTGTCTGACCCCCATGATTCTCAGTTGGATTAAGTGATGCTGAAATGGATTTATAGACATTTAATTTGTATGTTAATTTCACCGAACAACATGATCTAATTTGTATCAAACCCAGCAGAATCAGGTGACATGCGTTTAAGAAATGATTCAAAGCCAGATAAAAGGAGTTATTTTGTGAGAACTGGACTATAGGTGAGGGCCATCAGTATTGAGTCAGACTCTAAAGGTTGGTGATGCAAACACATCTACACCATGGCATGTAGTCATGCAGGTGCAATATTCTGTTCTGTGGCTCAATTAACTAAACACTGAGCAACTGCTCTTCCAGTGACAAAATGGTTCACAAGATGTGGACTAGATGGTTATCTCAACATGTCCCACAAATACTCTATCACAGACAAGCTAAGGTGCTAATACTTCAGTGTGCCTTCACAGGAGATGACAGTTTATGGTATGTATAGTCAGGTATTGCCCTTGTGGAGCCATAACATCAGGCCCATCTGACTACGCTTGAGAGGTTGTGCAATCTTTACATGGTCAAATTGCTCCTAACAAGCATCATAGTAGGCCACATCAGATCAAACGATGACACCCACTGCTTTTAGAGGTGCATTGTTGTCATCATCATTCATATGGTGGAAATCAGTCCCAAGGGAGAAGCAGAATCCATCACTAAAGATGACCTGATGTCAGTCTTCTTGTGACTAACACGAATACAGATTCAGTCAGACATGGGGGCAGCCAACAGCAGCGATTTCTCTGAAATTTGGGTGAATCATCAGCAAATGTTCTAAGGAATTAATTTTCTAATTACCTGCCATTCTTCCTGTGGCATTTTCCCTACAACTGTTGCTGCCAGCACCCTCCATTGTTACATCCGTACAGCCAACATGTGCTGCAATATGTCAGGCTGATGACTCAGAGTGAAGGAGACCAACAAATTGTTCTGATTAAACTCAATTAATTATCTGTATGAATCAGTGAGCTTGTTCTAGTCTAGCTGCAGTACAAGCTTCAAAAGGACACCATGATTTGACACTCTCTGGTTATTATCTGTTTACAGCAAGGCCGAGGAGCAGTTGTGAGCATTACAGACATGCAGACCTAACCATCTACATGCCTGGCTATTTTACCCTCATGCTGTCTTCATGCAAAAATGGGCCACTGTCAGGGCACAGTTATCTTTTTGTCATATTCATAGTATAGCTAAGATTGAGCAACAGTGAAACTGAGATCTTCTCTTTAATTCTGATAAGATCAAGAGCTGATATGAGCACTGCCAAAGCCACAGGTCGCTGCTCACTTCCTCTACAGCTAATGGCTTTTCTCAGAGTGATCTCAATGGCTCATTCTTTTTCTTTTGCGTGCTTGCTATAATCGGCCATCTTTTACCTTGAAAGGCATGGGAATGGGATCTCACACATTCTAGAAATGAGAGCAGATGTGAGAAGTGAGTATCGGTGCTGATACAACAGTCGAACAGTTTAGTTTATTTGCATTTGAGGGCCGTTGAAGCTTGCTGTTCTCTGATTTTATTCATTTACTCAGTCAATCACTGAGCTTTGAAATGATATAAACATACAAAACAATATTATCATTTGTAATTACGCTTAGTTATAAAATATTCTGTTAAAATTATTAGAATACTTACATGAATGAATCAATAAACAATTCTCAGTCCGCATTCAAGAGGCCGGAAATTGCATTGTTGCCAGATTAACTGGGTTATTTTTAAACCCTTAAGAACTTGAGTGTCTTTAGCTTATGTTAGTTTTTCCATTCTTGGGCATGTTTAATAATAAAAATGAGGCAATCAGTGCAGCCTGGCACTGTAGTTAGTTAGTGTCTGCAGAGTTTGTGAACTCACTCTGCGATTTTGTTGAGCATTCTAGTTTCATTCTGCATCCTAAAGACGGGCATGGTACCCAGAGCAGACGTGCAGGTCTTTGTTGGCTATCATTCAGAGAATGCTTTGATCACTTTAAATGTATTTATTTAAATGGAGAACTGTATTCAGTTTTGGTGTCTGCATTACAAAAATGACATAACAGTACTGGAGAAAGTTAAGAGAAGAGGGACTAAGGTGATCCCAGGACCGAGGGGTGTTAGCTATCAGGAAAAATTGGAGGAGTTTAATCTTTTCAGTTTAAGCAAACAGAGATAAAGAGGGGACCTGATTGCAGTGTTTAAAATTATGAAGTACAGTGGATCAATGCTGTCGCTTTAAAACAACAAGAACCCGAGGACACGGTTAGTAACCCATTAAGGGCAGATTTTGCAGAAATGATAGAAAGTTTTTTTTCATCCAAAGAGCCATAGACACATGGAGTTAAATACTAAGTAGCGTGGTGGAGAGTTGGACTTTAGAAATCTTCAAACCTTAACTTGATGTTGCTTTGGACAAGATGAATAGGATGGACAAGCTTGTTGGACTGAATGTCCTGTTCTTGTCCTAATTGGTGTCACATTCTAGGCCTCTTAATACCAACTGAGCATTACTTGAATGCCACAGCTTACCAGACATTATAAACAGATACTGCGTCATGTCTCAACTCACATATCCTCTCAGACTGGTTCAATAAACATGATAATGACTTCAATTTACTCCAATGACCAGCACAATTCTCAGATCTCAGCCCAATAGAGCACCTTTGTGATCAGGTGGAATAGGATATTTGCACCATGAACGTGTGGCCAAAACTTTGGAGGGTGCCGTATGATGATATTTATTCAGCATGGATCCATATCAGTAAGGAATTCCTACTGCAGTATGCTGAATCCATGAACTGAAAAACTGTTCTGTACGATAAAAGTGATCCTACCCAGTACTAGATAGGTGTAAAGTGGCCGCTGAGTGCATATTATACAAATGGCAGATACTCATACATTCACATATTTGGTGGTATGGTGTCTCAGCTCTATTGATATGGATTTGGCAGTTGCCCATTTGCATGTTCTCCTTATGTTCTAATAGGATACTTCATTTTTTGCTCCTGCACTTCTTAAAGATAAGATCGACCATGTTGGTGTCGCTGTGGGGGCGTTGTGAATGTACCTTGTGATGGCCTGACATCCCCTTTGAGGCTGGCTCTACTTTGTGCCAGAATCTTTGGAAAAGGCTCATTAGTATGTTTACAAGAACTAGGGGGCTTTGCCCCTGCTCAATTCGCTTGCCAACTCCCACGTCTGCGCTACAAGCTAACCACTTAGCGGTTCTGTCGCTTGCGTATGGGGATGCAGTTGTACAATTTAAACAGATTTTTATTTTCATGGGAATTGTTACATATGCATAATAGAACTATTTTACATTACAGCCAGTAATTAACCATATTAAAAAAGACGAAAATGTAATAATTTGAAAGTAAATTATGTTTCATTAGAGGTATCCATCCATCCATTTTCCAACCTGCTGAGTCCAAACACAGGGGTCTGCTGGAGCCAATTCCAGCCAACACAGGGCAGGGACCAATACTGGGCAGGGTGCCAACCCACCGCAGGCCAATTGTAGAATCACCAATCCACCTAACTTGCATGTCTTTGGACTGTGGGAGGAAACCCATGCAGACACGGGGAGAACATGCAAACTCCACACAGGAGGTGAACCCGGGTCTCCTAACTGAGAGGCAGCAGCGCTACCACTGCGCCACCGTGCCGCCTCATTAGAGGTATTCGTTACGTAATTCAATTTCATTCTGTTTGGCTTTGAAATTAACACACAAACACTTTTTACATTTACACGTTTACTGTAAAACTTCAGTAAAAACAATTTTTTGAATTAAATTTTCATCAATACCGCATTAAATAAAATTTTGATTGTGTTTGGAATTTCATGGTGACAATGCAACGTATAACTGCCCATGAGTGAATTTCATTTCTTTCTCTCTATTAAACAAAACAAGTTTTTCAAATGCTTGGCTCTGATATTTGTTAATTGTCTTTGCAAAAGCTATTCTAACGGGAAACTGTTAACGTTGTAATACAAATGGCATATCAAGATCTCCTTTGTTGTGTAATGTTATCAGCGGACGATGTACTACATTACCTTTCTTGGATACATCCTTCTTTCTACAGTAATTTGTGTGGTGGAAGACCGGACAGAGTTAATGGTTGTAGATATTCTTCAGGATATTGTAAGTTGTTGTTTTCATCTTCCACACGATCACCACCAACTGTTTCAGCACAGTCTATTGATACACATTTAATCAATTTGCTGTGTAACTGATCGTCATTTTTGGCATTAATTCATTTGACTTCATCGTTTCTCGGTGCTAGGATTGCCTATGTACTCATTTTTTATGTTGATAACCATTCGTGATGAAATTCTTCAATAAGATTTGGACATAAAACATCTACTTTAATTGGGAACTTAAAGTGAGGAAAACGTTAAAATTTATAAGAGCTGAGACCGCAGGAAGTGTGTCTGACAAAAGCATTCACATGAATGAGAGCTGAGAGTACCGTGTGCGTTGTTGAAAATAGTTGAGAGGAGGGTGTGAGTTAAAAAAAATCTCATGTCCAAAGTCTCATCTCACAGGACTTGAAAAAAATCTTCCAAAAAGACTCGTCATGTCACAGGATTTTTTTATATAATAGAGAGACATTTTTGCATATCTCCACACAATATGCATTAATTAACTTAAAGCCACAACCCTATTTGTATCTTTGTGATTAGGGGAGATGTAGGGACACCCACCTCCATTTTAAGGATGCCTACTCCTCATCTTCTCTCCTGCTTTGCAGTGCTTGAAAAACAATCAACATGGACAGAAAGAGAGAAAGAGAGAGCAGATGATGGTATATTTTAACTTCCCAGAGTGTTGAGTTTTTAGGTTCTTTATTCCATTTTTGGGCGGCACGGTGGTGCAGTGGGTAGCGCTGCTGCCTCGCAGTTGGGAGACCTGGGGACCTGGGTTTGCTTCCCAGGTCCTCCCTGCATGGAGTTTGCATGTTCTCCCCGTGTCTGCGTGGGTTTCCTCCGGGTGCTCCGGTTTCCTCCCACAGTCCAAAGACATGCTGGTTAGGTGGATTGCTGATTCTAAATTGGCCCTGGTGTGTGTCCTGCGGTGGGTTAGAACCCTGCCCGGGATTGGTTCCTGCCTTGTGCCCTGGGATTGGCTCCAGCAGACCCCTGTGTTCGCATTCAGCGGGTTGGAAAATGGATGGATGGATATTCCATTTTCAAGCTACTTTGAATGTCAAAATATAACAACAACCCTGACTGAAGAAGAATATTCAATCTTTGAATTCATTCTTATGAAAGCCATTGGTAAAAAAAAAAATAAAAAGGTTCACGCTTCTCCAAGTCTGATAGGTCAAATTAACATGAATGGTCCTTTTTCCAAGAAACCCCAGAGTTTAATTAGGGACAGAAGCAGTGAGCAGGATAGTCAAAGAAATGGTGCCATTTGTGTAAGTACTAAAAGATAAGCCTGCTCTTATTTTTAAGGCTGATTTTCAGTCCGCCACTTCCTCTTTTCAAAATGGAGTTAATGCTCAATAAGCAGATGGCTTCTGCATTACTGTTTGCAAACAGAGTCTGGCCTCTTAGCACACTCCCAGAGGTGTCTGATTTCATGCTAACAGGATTTACAGAAAACTGGAGGCACTCTGCATTTGGAAAGACATGGTGAAGGAGAACCATCCTGGTGCTCCATCTGCGTGGAGATGAATGCTGCTGAAACAGAGGTCTAAGAGTTGAAACTGTGCTGATTGCAGTTAGGCTTATCCATAAATGAACATTCAGCAATGACGACATTTCTGAAAATGTGCGTGCACTGTAGACTGTCAAAGCACATTGCAGTTGTCATTTGCATATAGGCCACATTATAGTACAGTGGCTGGGGCTGCTGCCTCACAGATGCTGAGTTCATATCCCACCTCAGTCACTGTGTGGGGTGAGCATGTGCTTCTTGTTGTCTGTGTGAAGATTTTCTCCATTTTCCTCCCATAATGCACATGTTAAATTAATTGGCCTTCTATGAATGAGCTTGCCACGTGACAGACTGGTACCTCTACCTGGGATGGTTCCATGCCTTGCCTTGATTTTGAGGCTCCTACGCGCCATAACACCGGACTGGATCGAGTGGCTTGAAATTGTATCAATGGCCATTTGTTTGAAAAATGTTTGTCCTGATTCATGTTCAAATTCATATTTATTGTCACTTGGATTGGGTACAATGAAATTCTAACAACACAACACATCCCCATTCTCTGGTGCCATATCAACAAGTAGACCTTAAGACATCTGGATTCACTCCTAATCAAAAGAGAAATTTCAGAAATACAGAGTCACAACATTAAATACAGTACCTTATATTGTCACTGACGTTTTCTACTAAGTATCTTTGGTTACAGGGACAGACATCATTAACACAGCTGGACACCTCCAGTCCAGCACACATGAAAAAACACCCCAAGGCAGAGTTGTACCTGAGGCCCAAGTGATGTGACGTTACCACACTCAAAATATCTAGTAAGTGCTGCTTGTCCATTTCTTTCTTCCGTTCACTGTGTCCACACACTTTATACTTCTACGCAGATGGAGCCCAGCATGAGAAGCTATCTCCCCAATCCGGGGACCACACACTTCTACAGTCTTTCTAATAACATTAACAGACACAACGAATAGAGCAGTAGACTGTAGTAAGCCAACATGGGTTTCTCCAGCATGTATAGGGTTGTCACATGTACAAAGTTCAGTGAAATTCTTACTTGCATGAGCTAACCAACAGGTACTGCTAGAAGGCTGACACCAAACACAGAGAAATGCCTAACAGGTCAGGAAAAGGATTTGCTGGCTTCACTGTTGTCATTTCTGGACAGAATTTGCATTACAAATTCTCATCAATTCAGTGCATTTATAGACTTCTGCTTTCACACTTCTGCTTTCTACATTAAGCGTTAAGTTAATTTTCTCCTTTATCAAAAAAACACTGTTGGTATTTTTGTTGTATTACTTGGAGGAAAAGTCAAAGGTAAATCATATGAACTGATGTCATTTTCTTTGTTTTATGCAAGATCTTCATGGCTTTGTGGTAGCATGCTGGTTAGTGTTGCTGCCTCTCTGCTTTAGAGATCTGGGTTCGCTGACTGTATGCAGCTTGCATGTTCTCCGTGTGTCCATATCAAAGGTTTTCCAGGCATTGGTTATTCCCGTGCCTAACAGATTTTGTAGGTTGATCTAACTGCCGATTCTATCTAATTGAACTTTTAAGTGGATGTGATTGCCATTCGGGGATGTTCCTGTCTTGCACTAAATCCTGCTGGAACTGGTATTGGCTTTTCATGATCCTATACAGCAAATATTGTATAATAGCAGCAGTACCCAGTGTTACTCTGGTATATTTATATAATGACTTAAGATAAGAAAGTAAGTATGTGTTTTTGAAATGTTGACCCTTTACCATTTCTGGATGAAATGCAAGTGTCCCATCCATCATCAACGCTGCCTCTCAATCAATTTCTCTGAGCTCAGGAGTGGAGGATTTGATCTTTTTCTGTATTTTTGGATTCTGTCATTGTGGTAACTCCTTCTTCGGTTGGAACCATGGACTCGCTTTCATTGTATTTCCTGGTTTAATGTGGTTTCATGAATAGATGTTTAATCCCACATCCATAAATGAGATGGTTTGTTGAATAATTGAATCCATGGACCACAGAAAGCATCTACAGTGGATGAGGACTGAGAGGACTAAGGCTCACAGATATCACTGCAGGGTTTCTGTATTATTGCAGAAGAGAGGACTAGTGGCAGTATTTGATGTTATTATAAAGATGATCTCACTTTGTCTCATCTCATCCTCCCATCCGCTTTCCTGGTGAGGGTTGCGATGTAAAGATGATTTAAAATTTCTACAAATCATGACACTGCATTGGTATCAAACCTTAAATTTGTAAGTGCCTCATCATAAACTGGAGTCTACCATCAAGAAATAGCAAAAGTGACTAATGTCATCTTCAGTCATTCTGTTTCTACCACATTGTAAGCAGTGACTTGGCATGTGCTAAAAAATCAAATTTCCTTCTGTTTCATTGTGGCTTACTTCTATTGCACTTAATAATAGATAGATAGATAGATAGATAGATAGATAGATAGATAGATAGATAGATAGATAGATAGATAGATAGATAGATAGATAGATACTTTATTAATGATATGCAGGTTTATGATGGCATTGGTTTTTCTAAATATCTAAAGTTTTGCTTTGATAAAGTATGTAGTGTCATCAGGTTATGTCCGAGTTATTATCCCGTATACTCCTGCTGCATGATGGAAATTGTAGTCCCCATGTCAGCACTCTCTCATTACACCCTGCGATTTGCCAAATTGTGTATATTTTAATTTGGAGCAATGGCAATGTGCATGCAAAATTTCATGAAAACCGGTCCAGCTGTTTCTGTGTGATTGGCAAACAAACAGACATACAGTATTATTTTATTTATATAGATATCTCTGGTGGCACGGTGGGTAGTGCTGCTGCCTCGCATTTAGGAGACCCAGGTTTGCTGCGTGGAGTTTGCATGTTCTCCTCGTGTCTGCGTGGGTTTCCTCTGGGTGCTCCGGTTTCCTCCCACAGTCCAAAGACATGCAGGTTAGGTGCATTGGCGATCCTAAATTGTCCCTAGTCTGTGCTTGGTGTGTGTGTGTGCGCATGCCCTGTGGTGGGCTGGCGCCCTGCCCGGGATTTGTTACTGCCTTGTGCCCTGTGCTGACTGGGATTGGCTCCAGCGTACCCCCGTGACCATGTAGTTAGGATATAGTGGGTTGAATAATGGATGGATGGATGGATGGATAGATATCTCTGCTCAGGAATTTGCTCAAGGCAACCAAACCTCCCCAATGTCTCCTTGAGGCGGCAACAGTGATGGGGATTGAACTCAGATTGCTGGTTTCAATTTTCTGCTATTTTGCTAACAGAGAAGTTCATCAGTCAGTAACTACAAAGGGATCTACAAATTACAATAACTACAAAGGGATCTCTTGCACAATTATTATAACTGAGAGTCCAAAAGCACGCAAGCCCCAAAAGAACAACCAAAAATACCCATTAGGCACATTATCTGCATTGTGAGGGAGCATCAGTTACAGCACTAAGGCCATGCGGCGCGATTCCCAGAGGGTGATCTGGCTCACAGGATCTTCACTGTTGAGGACCAGAGCGGCTGGACCAGGCTGAGGGGATGCCCACATACCACCTGACTGCGGCAGATAGATGGTCATTTCTGGAAAGTGGGACTGGACTGCATGTCTGCCTTCCTGGGGATTTAGCAACTGGTGTTTTGTCGTGTGGTGGGTGCAGCAATGTGCTGTATCAGTGCATTCTCCCCAACCTGACCTGACCTAACCTGGACAGTTCCTGGTGGCTATTGACAAGTACTTCTTGGGGAACTACCCACAAAACACATGAAAGATACATACATATGTAGACAACCTCAAAAATAAAGAATGATGCACATAATCAACTTAAATAAAAGAATTAAGAATGACAAAAGAGACGTAACACATGAATTTGAGCTCCAGCCTGGCTGAGATATAGCAGCAGGGGCCTTGCGGTGCGTGAGTGAATCCAGGTTTTGTCCATTTGTCTCCACCAAAGAACTCGCTCAGGCTGACGCCACGCCATTTTCAGCAACATGTCCTCTCTGAGGCAACAACAGCAAAACAAGACCTCAGGACCTTTGGAGTGCAGAGCAGCCTGCCTTACCACTGTAACAAAGAGTAAAGTCTGCTAGCAAAGCTTCACTTAATGCTTGGAGAACATTAGTACAGCCCTCTCTGTGTGAGGACATGAAAAGGAGAAAGACAAGATGACACCTTGTGAAATCACTTGTGAAATCATATCATGTCATATCATTCTCAAACTTCCTTCATCCAATTCATGATCATAGCAGTCCTGGGCAAGGTGCCAGTCCATCACTGCTCCTAGTCAGTTGAGTACAAGTAAGTCCACGATTCACTAGCGAATCGGAAATCCAAGACTGGCAATCAGTTTCTGTTCCGTCCGATATTTGGATGGATGACATATCATGGAGGGTGGGTGCGTCTGGGGAAATGTCATTTAATTAAATAAGCATATCTGTATTAAAGCGGTTACGTTTTGTGGAGACGTGATTCCGTTGCCTTTGTTGACACCGACTGCTGGCAGAGTGGAGCACAGCAAGTTTAGTTTTCAGGTTGTGGTGTTCGTGTGCCAGCCACTGAGTCTGGGAAGCCGCTGGGTTAGAGTCTGTGATCGTTATATGATCTATATTACTGGCACAGTGGAATAGAGCAAGTGTAGCTCACAGATTGTGTTGTTTGGGCACCACCTACTGACTCTGGGAAGCCGCTGCGTTTTGGGAAGCCGCTGCGTTTGACTCTGGGGCGGGCGGCACAGCGCATTACGTTGTGTTATTTGGGCGCCACCTACTGACTCTGGGAAGCCGCCGCGTTTTGGGAAGCCGCTGCGTTTGACTCTGGCTTGCAGGTTGTGTTGTTTGGGCGCCACCTACTGACTCTGGTAAGTTGCTGCGTTTTGGGAAGCCGCTGCGTTTGACTCTGGGGCAGGCGCCACGGCGCATTACATTGTGTTATTTGGGCGCCACCTTGTTTGGGCGCTTACAGGTTGTGTTGTTTGGGCGCCACCTACTGACTCTGGGAAGCCGCCGCGTTTTGGGAAGTCGCTGCGTTTGACTCTGGAGCGGGCACCGCCGCATTTTGGGAAGCCGCTGCGTTTGACTCTGGCTTACAGGTTGTGTTGTTTGGGCGCCACCTACTGACTCTGGGAAGTTGCTGCGTTTTGGGAAGCCGCTGCGTTTGACTCTGGGGCAGGCGCCACAGCGCATTACGTTGTGTTATTTGGGCGCCACCTTGTTTGGGCGCTTACAGGTTGTGTTGTTTGGGCGCCACCTACTGACTCTGGGAAGTTGCTGCGTTTTGGGAAGCCGCTGCATTTGACTCTGGGGCAGGCGCCACGGCGCATTACGTTGTGTTATTTGGGCGCCACCTTGTTTGGGCGCTTACAGGTTGTGTTGTTTGGGTGCCACCTACTGACTCTGGGAAGTCGCTGCGTTTTGGGAAGCAGCTGCATTTGACTCTGGGGTGGGCGCCACGGCGCATTACGTTGTGTTATTTGGGCGCCACCTTGTTTGGGCGCTTACAGGTTGTGTTGTTTGGGCGCCACCTACTGACTCTGGGAAGCCGCCGCATTTTGGAAAGCCGCTGCGTTTGACTCCGGACTCTGGGGCGGGCGCCAAGGCCGCAGTGCGCATGCACCTCGGTGCGTCCGCCGTGCATATATTAACTGTGGTTTAGTAAGATAGATTGCCAATTAACCTACCCTGCAAGTCTTGTGGAAAGAACATACACATAGAAGGAGAGAATGCACAAACTCAATAACTCAAGAACTCAGACCCAGGACACTGGAGTTGTAAAACATCATCATCAACCACTGCCCTACCATTCTGCCTCTAATCAAAACTGCTGATTTGAGACAATGCATAGACAATCTGATTGATAATACCAGGTCTTCCAAGCAACCATTTCAAAGTGAATTTAATTTTTAAAGCACTTCATATGGGAAATAAAGATAAATATTTTGTGCTGACTCACACCCGATTTTAAACTTCCTCCTTCTAGCTAGGCGTCAAGTCTTCAACTGCTGACCTCAGCCTTGGCAAACTGTTGTTCTGTGTTGAGCTCATTCAGACATTCATTCATTTATCCGTTCAGTTCTGGATTATGAGGAGATGACTGCCCATTACAGGCCGGTGTCTCACTTACTCATGCTGGTTTCATTTTGTCTAATTAACCTAACATACACGTGTTTGGGGTGAGGGAGGAAATTCCCTCGCAGACAAGGGAGAATATGCAAACTCCATATTGGCAGCAAGTGATGATGCATTTGAATCCAGGACTCTGGGGCAGTGGCTCTGTTTCTTGCATGTTTTTACTAAGCTGTTTAAGGAGTACCTATCTAAACAACACAAGACATTTGTACTTTCCCTCAGGTTGCTTTTCTTGAAAATCCTGGTGAGCAGCAGTCAATAGTCAGTCAATTTCCTGTAAGCAGACTTCCTGTGGTGAAAAGCAGCAAGCAGCACAGTGGGGCAACCTTAGGTCAGCTACAACACAGAAGAGGACGGCAGTTCCTCTAAACTGCATCTTGTGACAAAGGCTTCAGAGAATCATCTGCAGCCCGAGACGCCAGTCTTTCCTCAGCCGCGCCACTCAAACTGCAAAAAGAAAAAGGATACAAACAATACATCCGAGCACTTGCTGGCTTATCCATCTGGACCTTTGGGAAAAGAGCCAGCTGAAGATCTGGCTGATTCTGAGGCTTAAAGCGAGAAAGGTTATGTGAGAACCAAATGGATTTGTCCTTGGAGAATAGATCAAGTAAAATTTGACTTCTCCTTGTTTTCTTTATTGTACTCCACCAGTGTTTTGGGCTAAAAACAGAAAACTTCAATAACACCCCTCCATCCCCACCTGTATTTTTACTGATACACAGAGCTTCTTAAAAGGGAAAGGAATCCATGAATAATGAAAAGGATATCAAATTAATTATTAAATCTTTGGCCTCTGTGCTCTGAACATAACATAGCAATGCTCTTGATGCTTTAGAAGGACAAGCATGTCTTCTCTTTTTTGATTCTTTTTTCATATATCAATTTTAGGCATAAGCTTTCTACTTGAAAACAATGAGGTACTTCAGTAGGAGTCCAGCCTGGGAATCGTGATGCTTAACAGACACGGATATATGATGGCTGGATTCAGATCAAATGCTACCAGACTGCAAATTCGAAAGTGACACTCAGCAAATTGGGCTCACACTGTTCATCACTCCAGCTCTGATTAAAAAGTTGCAGAATAGTAAAAGGGTGGATTTCCTTATATAAGCGATTCCCATCCAAAGGTCTGGAGCTGGGTTTAAATGCAGGAGTTGTAGGGTTGGATATGGATATAGGGAAATGTTTCAGTAAGGTTTCCAGACTGTCATCTAAGATATATGAAATACTACAAATTCAACCAGCTTGTATCTGCATGACAAGATAGAAGGAATGTTTGGTCTGACACCTACACTAAGATCCTATCAGAATGAAATGCTGTTGATAGCATATGGCAGGGATCTTCAGATTCAGTCCTGGAGGAAGACAGTGGCTGCAGGTTTTGGTTCCTGGCCAGTTGCATAATTAGACATTGTAACTACAAAGGAGCACCACTGAGCCCCAAACTGCACACACAATAATGCACAACACTTTTCTTACACAAACACCAGCCACATAAATACACAAATACAAACTCTGCTTCCGCCTCTAGTTGAGCATTGCCTGCTGCCTCCCGACTCTGACTCGATTAAATGATTAAGGCTCTTTTAAATTCGACCCAGAAACTCCTTCCAGTGTCATACCCGGGTTGTTCGCTGTATTTCCGGGTCATGCAGAAACCAGGACAGTCCTCCCTCGGCAGCACCTTCTGGCGGAATCCAAAGACCCCGATAGGGCTGCTATTCTGAAATCCAACTCCCTGCCACCCTGTGGGTGTCTTAATCGGGTTCAGCCCTGAGGAACACTGCCACCATTTGTTGGGGGAATGAACTGCTCCTGGTATGTCCATTGGCCCAGTCCATCCATTGAGGCCTCCTGGCTGGGCAAGAATCCCTCCTTTATCCCGGCCAGGATGCCTGTTCTTCCTTCATGGCACCTACAACATTGATCCTTGCCAATAATGGAATGTGTTGTTCAATTCTATGGCTTTCATGCTGCCACATCAGGCCATTCTTTATAGTGTATATTTTTACATTCGGAGGAAGTGATTTGGGGACTCAGCCCTCAATCATTTGTTTGTTTATTCTTCCACTTCTTTCCAAGTATTTTATTAGAGCACGTACTTCATGATGAACATAAACATGTAAATGGGACAAGGTTTACATGGTGAGCTGCTGGCTCCTTTGTCATTTGCATCACAATGGTAACTGGCAGCTGCTTCAGCAATAATTAAACATAAATTAGGGCTGTTTGAGACTAGGAAGAAAAGAACCAAGTAAGGGGTGCAAATCATAAATGGAATAATGAAAATAAAGCAGAGCAATGTTTAGCTTCTAACTTGGAATTAAGGTTAGAAGAAAAACCTGCAGCAAATGTGATGCTCCAGCCTCTTGATCCTTAGCTTATGTTTTTGTAGGCTACCTGTGACAAATAATAATAATAATAAATTATTGCAGTTTGACAGTTTTACACAACCATCAATCTGACTCTGTCACCATCTGGGTCTGTCAATGTGAACCTGATCAATAGTGGGACATCCCTATAAATGCAAACAAGCCAATCACAATAAGTTCAGATTTGGGTGGCCTTTATTATCCACAAAGTAGAAATGAGAAGTAGTTTGTGCCAGTTGACAACACTGAAGAGTATCAACACACACATACATACAGTACAGCAGCAGATGTCATTGTCATGATTGTTCTCGAAAATAAGTTAGATAGCTAAATCTGGTAGTTTTCCGGTTTCCATTTGTGAAAGGGGCTAATGATCCTATAGTGAGCTTGAGATACACTCTTGACTTGTGTGCTTAAGGATGAGGAATCAATCCTAACAGAGACGCCTTAGTGCTAGACATTCGACCCACAAACAGGCCCAGACTTCAAATGTAGGACACTGGGCATAGTGACTAGAAAGCAAAACAAAACAACAATAGGCAAGGGTGGTGGGATAACTTGAGGATATGAAGTATCTATCTATCTATCTATCTATCTATCTATCTATCTATCTATCTATCTATCTATCTATCTATCTATCTATCTATCTATCTATCTATCTATCTATCTATCTATCTATCTATCTATCTATCTATCTATAACAAGCAGACATACTTTACTCACAAAACTGCTCTTTAACACCCAGGCTTTTGGAGTTGATGTGGCCATTAGAGGTGGCTTCAGCCATGGCCATTCTTTCAATGCCTCCTTCAGGGCCCAAAAAGAAAGTAACATTTCAAGCAGATTATGAATCTTTCTATTTCACCAAAGTAAAAACAGTCTCAAAACAGTAAATTGTGTTTTACATTTTAATATTTTGCACTGTGCTGTCTTTTTTAAGTGGGTTCACGTAAAGCCTGCTTCTCTGACTTCTCATTTTTTGTGAGGCACCTTCCTCACCTCCTGTCCGGGTTTTATACTTGCCGTCTTTGAAGGTAACTCTTTCAGCATGCCTCATATGCCTTTACTCGTGCATCTCATGCTCGCTTTTCCTCTTTTGTTGCGTCACCAAAGCCACATCGACCAATCAGATTGCTTAGAGCAGGGTTGGGCAATGTCGGTCCTGGAGGGCCACAGTGGCTGCAGGTTTTTGTTCGAACCCATTTTCTTAATGAGAAGTCAATTATTGCTGATGAAGCACTTACTGCTCAAGTGACATTCTGATGCTTCATTTTAGTGGTCTCGCTTGTTAAGGTTCCCCGTCCTTAAGTGCTTATTTCAGTCTTCAGTCAGCTGCATTCACTTTTCTTAATGGCTACTTATTAGCAATAAGATACAAATGACAAAGGAGCCAGCAGTTCTCCATCTGACTTGTTTCCATTTTCACCTGTGTGGATTCATTATGCAGTATTTGGTTTAATAAAACACTGAAGAGAAAAATGTGACAGACTGAAAATGATCTGTTTTTAGCTTCAAATCATTTGAATGATATCCTTAGAGTGAAAAAAAAATCTACTATATAAGAACCTAACATTGCAGGCTAACTCTCTTGAAATAAGGTCTGAAAGTGGCAAGGATCAGTTTCTAATTAAGCAATTGGTTTGGAATGAAACCCTGTAACCACTGCGGCCCTACAGGACCAATGGTGCCCACCCCTGGCGTAGAGGGACTGGGCACACAGACCTTAAGTGTTTTATATATTTTCATATGTATAAAACACTAAGGTATATAAAGTATATTCATTTATGGTTAAATAAAGCTGTAATTTCTATAAGAACATATGTTCTCAGGGAACTATCACTCCTTGATGGATACATACCTGAATCTAGTTATTCCAGTTACAAGATTGTGGTGACAGGAGCATATCATAGCACAGTCAGACTCCAGGCACAACACACTCACCCATATAGGACCGGTACAGATACAGAGTTGTCTATTAACCAGTATATCCCAGTGGAAACCTAACACAGGCATGGGAAGGACATGTGCCAGTGAGGAGACAAGGGTTTGAACCACCTGCTGTGGTTATGAGGCAGCAGCACCAACCACTCAATCACAAATGTTTACAAAGATATTTTAGAGAATGACATTCGACTGGACTCGTCTTACACAGACTGTCTGTGAACTTACAAGCAAATGCAAAAAAATGCAAAATAAAAACAAAACTGAAGGACACAAAGTCACAAGCTGAAATATCACACCTGCAGGATTCAAGGCAAGTCCATGTCTATCAAGGGAAGCTGGAAGTGCCCGGACTAAGGTTGGCACCTGATAACAGGCTCCATCCCCATTATGAACCTGTTAAAACGGAAAGTTTAGAAAGGACAGACACACATCAAGCAAAGCAGTCTGAAAGAGGGCTCACAACGAAAAGTGCAAAGCTGTTTACTTCCAAATTCAACCAAACTATTAAAATTGAATGCTTCCAGTATATGAATTTCCCCTATGTATGCCTGTGACTTTAGCAGTAAAACACTACAGGTCAGTTTTTCTTCTGTAGAATGAGAGGAAGGGATTATATCTTATTGATCAAATGTGTACTCTGCTTCCCCAGTTGTACTGCAAAAAAAGAAGAAAAATACAGAATCATTATGTCTATTGAGCCAAACCCACTGGGACAATTTTGTTCACAATTTATAGGCCTCTAGCATTTCAAAGAGCTAATAGCCGAGTCAGGTTTCATTCAGACAGAGAGATTTGTTTTTAATTTATGGAGTTTACAGACTTGCATCTAGAAACATACACTGACATCATTTGCAAGTGGTAAATCATATTCAGTTATGACTTCTTCTTCTTTCAGCTGATCCCATTAGGGGTCACCACAGTGGATCATCTTCTTCCATATTTTTCTGTCCTTTGCATCTTGTTCTGTTACACTCATCACATGCATGTCGTCTCTCACTACATCCATAAACCTTCTCTTGGGCCTTCCTCTTTTTTCCTCTTCTCTGGCAGCTCTATCCTTAGCATCCTTCTCCTAATATACCCAGCATCTCTCCTCTGCACATGTCCAAACCAATGCAATCTTGCCTCTCTGACTTTGTCTCCCAACCGTCCAACTTGAGCTGACCCTCTAATGTCCTCATTTCTAATCCTGTCCATCCTCGTCACACCCAATCCAAAGTTAACATCTTTAACTCTGCTACCTCCAGCTCTGTCTCCTATTTTTTGGTCAGCGCCACCGTCTCCAACCCATATAACATAGCTGGTCTCACTACCATCCTGTAGACCTTCCTTTTCACTCTTGCTGATACCTGTCTGTCACACTCTCTTTTTTACCTCTCTTCCACAATCCCCATTACTCTGTAATATTCAGGTATGACTAAACTGTGCAAATGCATTTAAAACCCAGTTTCTCCTTTGTCACAATACTTTCTTCATATACTGTAGGTATAAGCACCAATAATGAGTTCCAGAAGCATCTGTTGGCGTCCAAATTGATTTGTTTTGCTGTGGAGCTCCACAATGGCATGGTGACAGGGATGGATGAGATCCAGCCTGAAATTGTGAGGAAGGGTCTGCTTCTCATTTCAAGATGTCTTTTAACTCATCTTCTCATTTGTGTATTGACTGTAGGCACACTACATTGACACTGGGGACAAGCACCCCAGTGGGTCATTTTAAGCAAACAGCCAATGTTTCAGTTGACAAGTGAAAAGCCTATGGTGGAGAGCTGGAAAGAAGAATGCAGGCAATATTTGTTTTCCAACAGGGGGCGCTAGCTCCATGGTTGGAATAAGTTCTTTTTTAAATGCAGCGTCTTAAGTAACCCGAAACTATATAGATATGATATTAAAAGACGATACTCCTCCCTTAGTGATACGATGGAATGAAATCACATAGGGAGAAATAACTTAGCTTTCTTTAATGATGATTTACGCAGCATTACAGACGAAGGAAGCCATGACAAGACTTTTCACCGAAGTGGGATCTCGATGTATGCAGTCTGCCATTTTCGTCGCTGCACTGGAAGGATTTTCAGGATCGGATGACGGTATCTTCCATCCGTCCATCAGCTTCAAAGGTGAGCCGGGCAATGTTCCAAGGTTTTATACTCTTTCATCATATGCAGGCCCCCACTTAGGTAAATCATGCCATTCCAAACAAGGAAAAAAAGATCCAATGTCATGCTGACTCCATCACACAGAAATAGTACAATGCCCATTTTTGTAGTTGTCCCTTTCTTGTCTTCTAATGCTTGCCTAGCAGTTCTAAATGATGAGCCCCTGTGTACTAAATCTGGCCTTGTGTTAGCTGAACACGTGAGTGGATTTATAAAATATTTTTTGTACAGAGCACAGTGACATATTAAACTTATGTACTTATTACAATATTCAAATCTTAAACTGAGGAGGCGCAATGTGGATTCATTCCTGGCCTTTAACAGCTCTCTTGCTAACCCTAATATGTTAGAGGTTCAGCCAGGGCTTAGAGAAAATCCTTTGTAAGGACCAGAGGACTGAGATTCTCCTGTTTGTGAATGATGCTGTACTCTTGTTCTCATCTGACTGTGATCTACAGCTTGGAATGAGTATGAAATGTTCAGTGTCCAACTGTACAACTGTAGTCCACCCATTTTCTCATCACTCTGTACACCTCTGACTATAAATATTACACTCATTTGTAGAAATGTTCAGATGATTGTGCACTTACTGGTGTACTGAGAAAGTGGATAAGACCGAGTACAGGAGTCAGGTGGAGAACTTTGGTTCTTGGTGCAGAAAGAATGGTCTACAACTAAATATCACAAAAAATAAGGAACCAAAAGCCTCTATGTCCGATCACTATCCAGGGAGTGGATGTAGAGGTGATGTACTGCTACAAGTACTTGGGGGTCCACATTAAGGACAGGTTGGACTGGTCTCATAACACAAAGGAACTCTATAACAAAAGGCAGAGCAGGTTCTTTTTTTTGTAGTAGACTGCATTCCTTCAATGTGGGTAGTGATATCCTTCACATCTTCTACAATTCTGTATGGCCAGTCAGCTGTTGTGTGATGAGCTGATAAAATCACTTCATGAGAGGCCCACTGATCAACAAGCTAATTAAAAAGGCAGGCTCAGTTATGGGACAAACTCTGGATCCCCTGGACGTAGTAGCAAGGGAGAGAATGAAAATAAAACTGAGATCCATTATGAACATTACTGCACATCCTCTCTCTGACACACTAACACTGAGTAGTTTCAATCAACAAATTGTTCAGCAGAAGTGCGTCAAAAAATGCTACTGGGGCTCCTTTATACCAACGGCAACATGCTTGCATAAAGCCTCACTGTGGCTGTGAAGTCAGAAGTTTCCCATTTTTTTAATTTCTTCCTTTGCAGTCATTATGGTGTGTACAGAGCACAGTGTGTGTGTATATATTTATCTATTTGTGCATTTTTTTTTTATTTAAAGAACTTCTGTAAAAAGCCCAACTTCCCCCTGGGGACAAATAAAGTTCTGTCTAGCCATCTCCTGAAACATGTGATTTGCTCTTAGCTATTAAGTAACCGAGCGAGTAGAAAGAATCACAAGGGCAGAATAAATACTGCATGGATAGTATCAAAAGTCAAGTTCTTATTTTACTTATCAGTCTTTATCCCAATTCTCACCTATAATGATCATCTTGAACTAGTAACAGAATTAATGAGATTATGGATAATACAGTGGAAAAGATGTAGAAAGACAGTGGAAAGATCTGCTTGGCTGTGTAGGATTTGTTTAATAATATCGGAGAGTCTTGGAGCAGGAGCCCAGTGAGTAGGTTTGGGTACCCACTGCAGGTGTACTGGGCACAGCTATGTGGCAAAAGAACCACCACCACTAGTGGAATTGTCTCTCTCAGTTAAATAACTTATAATTTGAGTTTAACTGCTGTTTACATAAACTGTATATTATCTTCTAATATACATCTTATTTAGTTTACAATGGTGGTAAAACAGTTTTAAATATAGCAGCCCAAGTAAAGTAAAAGGAGTTTAAAAAGGAAGCAGGCATGTTTCAAATGTCTGAATCTCCCCAACTTAAATCGTAAGTGCACAAATCACAGTAATAATTGCTGATATGAGCAGTAGCCAGGGCTTGGGAGTTTTTAACACATGGAATAGCTCATAATCAATCAGAGAGAGACAACAAGTGTTAATCAGATTAATGTGAGATTTCTATAACAGTCTCGTGTTTGCACTTGATCAGTGTGCTTCTTAAACCGAGGACTGTCCTAAAATCAAGTAGAACACCCCATAGTTTATGGCAGATATTCCACCATCTGTGCCAAGGACAAATACCTCTGGCTCCACTGAAAGAGACAAGTTGACTTCAGGCAGCCCCAATACAGCATCCTGCTAATTTTTGGGGTTCATTCAGATATTTCAATATTTGGGTGTTGAAGGTCACCATTTAAAATAAGTTAAGCACATGCCTTCTTTACTGACAAATTTATTTTCCTTATTTCTTATACAGTATTGTGTGGATGCAAAAAGATTTGGACATTTCAATAGGGCAGAAATTCTTAACACAGACCTGGGTTGTAAGTATCTCCTTACCAAGCACACTTGGGGGATTCCTGATAATTCCTTAGTAGGAGCCAGTGAAGGGGAAGTTTAATCCATCATACTCAGCCTGTTAACAGCTCAATTCATTACTGGTACAAAATGTTCCATTTATTCTATTTACTAAATATTATTTTAAATCTTGTCATGGATGGACTGGCATCCTGTCCAGGATGGACTCCTTTCCATTACCTGGATGGGAGGCTAGTATAATGGATGGTGATGAAGTGAGGCATGACATTCCCCGCCTCAGCTACGAAACTGGCACAGAGTGTACGCTAAGACTGGCATCACAGCAGCAAGAATGGAAACCCCTTAGCTGGCCAGAAGAAAGGCAAGATTGTGGGAGATTGCCTCCCTTGCTTAAGTGATTCCCCCACTGGGTGGCAGGATTCCTCTTGGTGAGCCCCTGTCTAGTTGCCCGCAGACAGACATAGGAATTGTGGTTTCATAGGGCAACCCAGTTGGGTTCCGCCGATGCTGGCAGAGTGAGCTATCGAGAGGTGAATCTGCTGTTGCAGGGTGGTTCCACCTGAACCAAAAGTGCAACCTCGAGGCAATGATTTGGCCCTGAAAGTACTCCTGGGTCAGATTTAAAATGGAGCCCCAGCTAGCACACAGAGGGTCAGAGTTACCAGAGGAGTGGCTAACATTGTACAACACCCTAGTACTACAGCGGAGAAACAGAAAACTCACCTGAGAGGATTGTAGGAGAAATAGGATTGTGCTGCACTGAGTAAGAGAGACCTGTAAGCTATGGTGATAATAAAACACTTATCTGAATCCACTACTATGTGTGGTCTAATTGTGTCTAGTGTTTGCAGCTCAGTAATGACCCATATAGGCCACATCCTCGATTGCAGGGGTACTCAACTCTGGTCCTGGAGGTCCACAATGAGTGCAGATTTTCATTCCAAGCAGTTTTATTTTTAGAATGCAGGCCTAGCAGATAATGAAACTTTGTATTTAAGTAGATGGCTTGGTGGTGCTTTCATTCTTCCAAGACAAATCTTTTATTATATTGTAAATGTTTCATTTCCTGAGAACATTATCCATATGTTGTACCTCATGGACCTTCCCTTCTATTGGATATATTTCGAACATTGTATTAACACAGATTCTTTACGATGCAGGTACACAGGTTTCAATGGAAGCACGTTAGCCAAAGAGCTGGTGCTTCCTTTGCCGTATGCAACACATTATTAACTGATGGCTGGTTAAGAAAACAGGCAACAATTAAAACCTTAATGCAGTCATTTAAAACTAAAATATGTAATTAAGAGTTCTGAATCATAACAAGCAGGTTACAGTACCTAAAACTAAGCCCAAAAAACATATCGCTTTAGTAGTAGGTTCTACTTCTATTTACAAATTTAGTTAAAGCAAAAACCTGCAGCCACTGTGGACCTCCAGGATGGAATTTAAGCACCCATGCAACAAGACATGCTTGCTAAATATCAAAACCCTTGTAGTTTCATTTTAAATACATCATACAGACATTCTTATGTATACTCATCTGAAGTTATGTGTCAATGTACTGATTAACAGGTGTGTTCCATAAACAATTCTTTACTATCTCTGTGTTATCCAAAGAATGAGCTATAGTGACTAGATTTAATATGGACGGGTATACTTTCAGAATAAGTGACACTATAAAAGCCAAACACATTGAAAATGTCAAACTATTGTCAAGTAAACAATCTATTCTTAGGGAAAGTAAACCAGATACAGGCCACCGATAATAAAGGAAAGGCAAATGTAATTCCATCCACTTGCAAAAACATAGAGGCAGGTAAGAAAATACTGCTTGCTAAAAGGGAATGACACTGTAAACCCATCAGGTTGCTCTCTCTTAAGTATGCATCAGTAAAAAAAACATGTTTTCAGAGCAATTAAAGAACAAAGTGACAAATTTGAAATTGACCTTCAAACTTAACTCACATTCCAGAAATAATTGAGAACTGTTTAACAGTCTACCTCTATTAGCAGCTAACAGACAGAAAATAGAGGATTTCATCCATCCATATCTGATCGTTTAATCCTGTTTAGGGTCATAGGTGTCTGAGCCCATACTGGCAGCAACAGACGAAGGCAGAAGCTAAACTTGGATAAGGCAACAGTTCACCCCAGAGAAGATTCTCACACATTAGCTTACCAAACCCAGTTCACTTCACACACACATTTTTGAAATATAGGAGGAAAACCAAAATTCATAGAAGAAAAAAAACACACAGACAAGGAGAGAATGAGAAGACTCTACATGGTTAGTGCACATGCCAAAATTCAAATCCAGGACAATGAATCCTTGAGGGAACAATAAATGAGAATATGTTAACATTTAAATGCTGACAACTTATGAAATTACATTTTGCAGAAAAAAAGGTATATACATTAGGACAGAAAGCTGTGGTCTTTTTTTTTCTACCATGGCCCAGCTGCCCAAACATCCACAAATGAGACAGTAGAGCAACAACAAAGAAATTTCACATGTTCAGCAGGAGTCCACGTAGATCAAGATCTCAACCAGGATGTGCATAAGACAGGGAGAATTTCACTTTACTAAAAACTAACTAATAAAAAGAGCTCTGCTGTACTCTGTTCTATATCTGAGTCTTCTTTTTCTGTGGGGAAATAATTACTGTTCACATATCACAATTGCATTTTGTTAAGAATGAGGCCTTTATGCAGTAGCAGGGTAATTAAGAGTCACATAGCCATTTACTTTATAAATCTTTACAATCAATTTTGGTGAACACGTTTTGGTTTTGAAAATGGGAACTTATATAAAAATATTCATTTAAATGCATCCATCCATTTAATACAGTAACTCAGTTATCCAGTACAGGGTCACTTGGAAACAATGTTCACCCTGGCAGCATCCAGGTGGAACCCTTCCAGCATAGAGCACACTCTCCGATAACAGGCCAATTAACTGACCTTGGTATATTGAAGAAAAGTTGAAGAATTTCCACCAGTAACACCAAAAGCACAAACAGAAACAGACTACTCAGCCAAAGCACTGTAGAGGCAGGGATTTAAACCCTGGAGCTATAAGACAGCAATGCTAACATCTGTTCCATTGTCCTACCCCATTTACTGTACACGTTAAATATCTAAACAATTTATACAAGGGTAAATCAAAACGTAAGGCAATTTTAAAATTACGCAGTAACTACAACGGATAGAAACTGACATGTTTGCTATAGCTTATGGGTAGTTCAAACACACACACTGCAGCAAATTAACATGGACGCTATGCTCTGGGATTGTACCATTGTTGAACAACACGCATGAAACCTACCTAAATTCAGCAAAGGATGTCAGATCAGCATGGAACAGTATGTTTAAACAGCATGACAACAAAAAGTTTATGAATGGGTAGAAAATTTTATGTTGGGAAGAACAAGTATAATTGACGAAGTTTGATCCAGTGAACCATCAACATTGCACACACAAGCCCCCATCGTCATGGAAAATGTCTTCATCAGAGAAGGCCAACATATTATATTGTCCACTGTTGTTACACATCTGGATATCAGCTATACATCTGCATGACATGGTGCATTATGACTTTGGGTCTTGCAAAGTTTGCACAAGGTGGGCACCCAAACAGCTTACTGATCTGCACAAGCAACAGCCTTTGGAGGTTATGGCTATATTATAATGCACGTCCCCATGCAGCGGCCACAACAGTGTGGGCAATGGAACAGTTGCAATATGAATGTCTTCCACTTTCCCCTTATGGCCCTGATCTAGCACAATGTGACTATCACATCTTTGGTCCACTTAAAGAGGCTCTATGTAATTGCAGGTTCACCTCCGATGATGAGGGTTAAGGAAGCAGTACATGCCTGGATTCGGGAGCACCCGAAAAGCTTCTTCTCCCAAGAAATAAAGTTAATGTAACGATACAAGAAGTGAATCAACCTGCAACAAGCCTACAGTATATGGAAAAGTGATATAACTGTTATGTTCATCTGCTCACAGTTACCCATTTTAAGAGGTGTGTTGCCTTTACATTCGATTCTCTCTTGTATGTCATCTCTTTCACAAAGCACATAAAAACCCCTTTATAACTTACACAAGAAAACATTTACATGCTAAACACATTCTAAAACCACTAAATTTAAACAATTTAAGATTAAATTATCCTGAATGGTCAGCAATAAACAAGAAAACTCTTGCTGAAAAAGTGATAGCTGGGGTTAATCCACTTTCCTGTATATGGCTATAGCCCTCAATGGAAAGCCTTTTTATGGCTAACAGTCAGATTAACAAAATGAATAAAAATATCTATACATTGAGCAAATACCTTTAAACTCCTCATCCAATTCTGGAATGTTAATTTGCAAGTTGGGGTCAATATACTACAGTTAACCGATATTGGTATAAATCAGACAATGCAATTAGAGAGCTATTTGTTTAAAAAAAAAAAAAAAATTAGGACACCCTCTGGCTTTGTGGGATTAGAGCTGCTCATGTTTCTATTAAAAGCAGCAGCAGGTAAGACTGATACATAAGCATTAAAATTTAATTTTATCAAAGGTAACTGCACATCTAACATTTTTTTTCATTAGGCAAAAATCCCATTAAGCAACCTAATGGCTACTGCACCTGTTTCAAAACCTTGAAACTCATTTGTGGTCCCCAGCAAGGTCTCTCCCCCACCACACACACACCTTATGGCCTCATAGAGTCTCTGTACATCTTAAATATAAAACGTTTAGGCAAATTAACATCTCTAACATTCATCTATTGTGATTATGTCCTGAAATACAGGGACATTTCATTCAAAATGAGCTCTTGTCTGGCACTAGATACTGCTTGGACAGTCTCAACCTTCCCAGTACCCTGCACTGAAAAAGATTTCAAGCTTGGCAACAGATGGATGGATCAGAACCTATAGAGTAAATGAAGCTAACCATTTATTTATAATGTTTTCAGCAGATGGACGTCTGAAAAGACAGTTTCCATATATTCAGAACACACATTTAGTGCTGACAGGGTTAAAATTCAAGCACTTAAAGAAAACAACTGCAGACAAAACAACTGTGTTATACAAAGGGCTCCAGTTACTTCTACAAGATTACAATTAAAATGGGAACAGAAGAATGCAGATCTAGAGTTTGTCACTGTGTAAGATTAAAGTGTTAAAGAGTGTGAAAACACTTCTCTCTAAAGCTTCCCAATGTGTCACATGTGAAACACCCTCCTCCATGTAAAAAGTCACGTTTATGATTTTTTTTTTTTTTTTATATATAGTTGCAATACTTAACACAGATTTCTAGCACAAGCAGTACTGCAATGAATAGATTCAGAACACACAGAGAGATTCGACTTCCGTGATCAAGAAATGCACAACTGGAACCAATTAGAGCAGGAGGGAAAGAGAGATGCCCCAAGTTCACAAAAAGTGCTGCAAAGCTTGTTCAGCCAGAGCAATTTAGACAAAAAAAAATCAGATTTCCTTTTCTTGGTGGCAGGGAATGGAAGCAAAAAATATTAAGCTTTGTAAATTTTATTACAAATCTGTCATTTACTCACCAACCACCGCCAGTAGTGCGAAACACCCTGCCATCATCTTGCTTACAATTTAATATGTGAAGGATCATATCCCAAAGAAAAAAAAAAAAAAAAAAAAAAAAACTTACACCCATTTTAGGATATCAAATAAACTTCCTACGGAAATTTTCTTTCAGATACTGAAGTTTTTTTTTTTATTCTAAGTGGGACACAGTACAATACGGTCATCTAGCAGCAAACTAAGAGGACTGCAATGGAATAGCTCGGCTCCTGGCTTTCATTTCCTGATGACAGAGGATAAATTTAATCACCCGCTACCCAACACCCAGAAAATAAATGAAAAATTTAAATTCTAATAGTTTAAAAAGTGTTTACAATATGACAAATTATAATATGTACACAGTAGTTGGTCACTTCTAAAGCTGGAAAAAACACAAGCACACAAGTGGTGAACCTGCTGGATGCCAAAAAAGAGGTATTATAAAAACAAAAAACAATATTGTTGCATCTTATTTGACAAAAAAGTATTGGTTTAAATTCCATCTCTGTGTACATTCCTGACATATTGTGAAAACAAAAAAAAACAGTAATGTAGTTAACAAATAACATTCCAGTGATTCAATAGAAAAGACAAATTAAATTCCATGAATTAAATAAATAAGGAAAATGCACAAGGATTTTACACAAAAAAACAGCACATTCTTGATTTTATTTCATTTAAACTTACGTACCTCATCGCCTAATCAGGTGCATTTTAAATTCAAGTATGTGAATGTTGCTTAAAGCCCAGCATTCCCACATCACCCCACTTTTTTTCTCTCCAAAGCTCTTTAATTAGTCTGTAAACATTAAGGTAAATTTCCAAATTCCACATACAAAACCATAAAAAAATATTTTTTTAATTTCTCATTGTGCATAGCATGTAATGAAAATAGAAAGGTCTTTGGTTTCATGGCATTTCTTTCCCTCAATTTTCAGCCAGACATCAATGGATGAAGGGAAGGGGGGAAAACAAAACAATCAAACATCAGTCAGGCTTGTCTTCTTGAATTTTTTATAAATAAAGTGAATAATTACTATCAATAGCATTTCAGAGGTGCTGCTGAGAGCCACAATGAATGGAGCCTGAGAGGCAAAGTCTGCCTCCACACGGCGGAATGAGAGTTGCATGACAGCCAGAGCCAGCAGGCTGTTCTGTACTCCAATCTCAATGCTTACTGTTCGGCGAAGGGGTATGGACAGTCTGGCAACTGCTGCCATTACATATCCCAATAACAGTCCAAACACTGGTACAGTGACTCCAACGAGTATTATTTGTGGCTGGATATTGGCAAGGATTGAAGCTCCCATCTGGTAAGCCATGAAAATTCCACCGATAATCAGGATGAAGCTGAATGGGCGAATGAGAGTAAGCAGGATACGGGAAATGTTTGGAAGTTTACACTTAATGGCCATACCTGTGGAAATTGGAATGGCAATAAAGAGCAGAGTGACCAGAATTTTCACAAACGGCACATGAAGCGTCTCATGGACGTTGAGAAGGCGACTATAAATGGTGGAGGAGAGTGGCATCAGACCTGTGGCTACAACTGTTGAAATTAAGGTCATGGATATGGCCAGAGTCACATCCCCACCCAGAAGCAGGCTATAGAGATAGCCTCCTCCACCCCCAGGTGCAGAGCAGGTTATGACCAGCCCCAAGGACAAGGCTTTGGGAAGAGAGGCAATCCTGGACAAGGCATAGGCATATAACGGCATGACCAGAAATTGGCCTACGACTCCTAATAAAACTGGGTGAGGCTGTTTAAGAAGACCCCGCAGGACGTCCACTTCCACTTTGCAGCCAAAAGCACATTTGTTGATGAATATCAAAGGCAAAAGGGCAAAAAGCAAAGGGTTTTCTGAGAAGTGAGCCAGGCCACCGAAGCTGGGGGTCCCCATCTTGTCATCAGGGGCCACCTTGATAATATAGTCCCGCCTTTCCTCGATGACTACCGGCTGGGCATCCTTGTTCAAATCCAGCAGCTGTAGCAAAAGTGGAGCGGACCCCGCCAGTCCCGACTGGAAGCTAACTATGTAACTCCTGTCCACACCTACACTGCCACTATCACTCACATTCAAAATAGTCAAAACGTTCGTGTCCAGCGACTTGACACTCACAGCCTCCTTCCAAGAGTCGTTCCGGTACTTACTGGACACCACGATGACTCCGCGGGTTTTCTCGGGAAACTCAAACTCCAGCGAGGTCCCGTCTCCGATATTAAGGTACCGGCTGAAGTCCGGCCGTCCCGCTTTGCCGTTAGGGTCACTTGTTTGCGGCGCAACGCTACTCAACGCGTCCAATCCATCCGCCAGCCGGGTCCAGATGCAGCAGAGACACAGGAGAAACGCCCTCGACACCATCATCCCCACTCACAAAAGGCGACCGGTCCGGCCGCTTAGGTCTGTGCTTCCTGCCAGTTTGACAGCCTTCAGCTTGAAACAGCCGCTCGCTTAACACAGCGTCGGCTTTCCTTCGCCGCCGTAGGAACGCGACTCATCTAGAGTAGATGGATATTTCCCGCAGTGGACTAAACGAACCGGGCACGTCTTCAAGCAAACGCGGCCGCGGGCAACTGCTTCCGGGAAGACAGCCAGCAGCCGATCGATGCGTGTGCTTCTCTCATTCGATTCGATTTTCTTCTCTCTCAGTTGCGCTTTCCGCCTCAGACACACACACAAGCAGAAGCACGCGCCTCTTACGGACACACCCCCTGAACTGATTCACGTGCACGCGCATTTGGTGGTAACCCTCGGATGCTGGCGTGTGACGCAAAAGCGCGAGACGACACGCTACAAGTTCTCGTGTGGAGAGCATGTAACTTGTGTTTTGTGTATTTTCGAGGTTGTAAATCACTTCTCCGTGGTTTAAGATCTTAGTTGAAAACGAAATGTCCCTGTCGTTTATTTTAATTGAAATGGTCATATAATCGGTTGGCTTTATAGTAGCCTGTCAGTTAATTATTGATTTTGAGCGTCGTTACGTGTTCGTATATTAAGTTGTTTAATCTCTTCTGGAAAATAAATAAGGCGCAATCATATTGCATATACGTTCTGCGATGGCATTGATGAAGACGGTAAGCTTTCGTTTTCTGTAGCTACGCATAATTTAAATGAACGATGCTCATACATACATAAATGTTTTACATACTTACTGTAGTTGTATACAGGAAATCAATTTGCATTAACCTTTGTCGGTTTGTTTTATTCGTGTTAGCTCTGCAGTTGTGTCCTGTGGTGTTGTCTGTAAAAGGTGCTATGTAATGTAACAGACCGTTCCAAACCAGAGGAAAACTGATGAGATTAAAGGTTACCATTGCCATTAACAACAGGCCTCCGCATTTAATAGGAATGAAAAACTTTGTACTGTATGCCAATCCAGGCAGTTATGCCTGAAGATATTGGATTGGGTGGAGACGAAACAGTAGTCCCTCAGAAAATCATCACAGATGACAAGGTGTCACATGCATTTGTTTTAGCTCTTTATATAATTTCTGTCTCATTAAGATAGTAAAACATCTTAATAAACACACTGAAATTTGGACAGCATTAATCAGAGCCTGTCAACATGTATTATCCACTGATGTTTGAGCCTTTTGTTTCAAAAGTTTGTGGTGTGCTTGTTCTAATATAAGACCTACAAAACTGGATCTCAAGTTAGTTAACTGACAGGAGACAGAAAGTACAGATAATAAGAGAATGCTCCATATGGAGAGAAGTCATCAGCGGAGTTCCTCAGGGGTCTTTTTGTTATTTATATAAATGGCATTAATTCCAGAATGTGAAATTTATAGATAACACTAAAATTGGAGGAACAGGAAACACTGAGGTAATTCAAAAAGACCTGGACAAGCTTCAGAACTGGGTAAATACTTGGACAAGATAGGAGACACACTCCTACAGGATTGCAAGGATTTAGGGGTTTATGTAGACACAATGTTTTCATCATCTAAGCAATGTGTAGAAGCAATTAAAATGGAAAATAAAATGTTAGGTTACATATTAAAAACTTAAATATAAATTGAGGGACATTGTGTTTAGGCTACATAATGAATTAGCGAGACTTCACCTGAAGTATTGCTTGCGTTTCTAGTCACCACACTACAAAAAAGACATTGAAATACTTGAACCTGTTCAGAGGAAAGCAACCCGATGCATCTCTGAACTTAAGGATATTTACTCTGACAGACTCAGAGAATTAAACCTGTTTTAGTCTCGATAAGAGAAGACTATGTGGGGACCTTATCCAGGTCTTTAAAATTCTCAAAGTCATTGATAAAGTAGATCTAACAGAATTCTTTCGGCTTAAAGGATCATTTTAGTATTTTTTAAGTCAAAGTTATTTCTTTATAAACATGGTATATACAGTATGCATATGCAACATGAAATCATGTTCTACAATTAAGCAATTTCTATATATTTACAAAAAATCTTGCCCTCACTTGTGCTTTACATTGGAGGCTATGGGGCATCACTGGAAAATAAAAGTTTAATAATTTACAGATGAAGTAGCAAAAGTCTTAATATAAGAAAATATGCCCTCTGTGTTTCTGACTTATGTTTGTAACAGCAGAAGGGATCAGGAAATAAAAATTTTAGTACTATTTTTCTCATGTAAGAGTGTGTTTTCTGTTCACTTGTGTGAGTTCTCATATAAACATGGCATTCTGTTCAGCATTGTTTCAGGTCTTTAGCATGTGTTTACTGATCCCATAGTGGAAAAATCAGTTTAAGAAAATGTGTGGATAAACGGAATGTTCTCAAGGTGGCATCTGACTGCTTGTGCTTATCTACAAACGTGATGGCAAAAAATAGCGAAAAGTAATGTGTCTTTATTACAGTAGTACCTCCAATTTAGGGCCTGAATTGAAAGAGGAAAGGCAGAATAAAATAAACTTGAAAAAATGTTTACCTATATATTTTTCATTTACACAATATTGTAAAAATGTATTTGCCTACTTCCTGATTTCCTCTTTTAACACATTATAACATAAGATGTTTGATAATCGAGAGGGAACAATTCAGTGCATCAGACTTGTATGGCTAGCTAATAGCTAAGAAATCTCATCCAAACACTTGTATTATTCCATATTTTTGACAATAAATATTTTCAGGTCAACTTCAAGTTTAATCTAAGGTGAGGTAATTGTCACTTTGGCCAACAAATAAGTTTTTTTTAATGTGTTTCAATTATTTAATGAAGAATGTTTTCGAATGTATGCTATCATTGTATGATAAAGAAATTGCCTTTTAGTTAAATCCACACAGTTAAATGGCTAATTAAGAGTCAGTTGATTGTACACTAGAAGCCCTATTGCAGGGAGCCCCTGCTCAAAATAACTGTCATAAATTTTTATCCTTACGATCAGGTTTACACGCATCAGAATTAAACAAGCATGTCATACCTCAGACAAAGAAAAGTTATGAAGAAATCAGGAAAAAAGTTGTTTTATCAGTCTGGAACATAATAGCAAGCAATTTCTCAGCCTCTGGGACTCCATTGAACTACAGTGAGAGACATAATTTCAAATTGGAAAATATTTGGAATAGCAGTAAATTTTTTAGTTGTGAGATAAATAGTATGTGGATGGTTAGCTGCATAAGGACGTTGATGACTTGTTACAATCGAAGAAACCATGAAATCTAAATTCTTAAGGGGAATATCCAGTCAACTGTCCATGAGTGGAAACTGGAGCATATTTGAGTCATGAAGTAAGACCATGATATGAAAAACAAGTGTCTATAAGAATTGCTGAAAAGAAACAAAAATTAAGGCCAATAATGATCCATGCTGTACAATGGCAAATGATGTGAAAAATGTCAATGGAAAAAAAATCTTATATTACTTGTGTTTATTTAATGGGAATGACATTTTGAATTGAAGACCAACCTTACCTCCTCATTCGTTGATCAAGAATCTTGTTTTCAGTTGAAAAAAGTCATCCCCATAAGGCTTTCGTGTCCTGTTTATGATATGTACTGCATCATTGCATTAATAGAAATAACAGACTCACCAGTATGAGAAAACTCCCACATAACATTAATCAATTTGATTTGACTTGATGTGTTGTTATGCAAGACATTGCGCGTTTTGGAGTTTCCCCCAACTTTTGGACTTCTAAACACAAACAAACCTTATTTCTAGGCCATTTTTGAACTATAGTTTTGATAAAGAGTAAACCAATAGGTGTCTTCAGCAAAAATGATCAGAAGGGCTTGAAGTTTTGCATGCCCCACCAAGCAACCCCAGGTATTTACCTCCTAATGGGATACGAAGGGCCAAAGGTACTCCTTTTCACAAAGCTTTGAAAGAATGGGGGTCAGTAACATAAGCATATGGAGTGTCGTTTTATGCTGTTTTGTGGTTGCTAATCACAAATATATTTTTGATATGTAACTTTTTACTGGTAGTCCTGGCCTTCTAAGAACAACTTCCAAAAGGTTAAAAATAACAAATTTCAAGCATAAGCATGCAGGGTATGTGTTTAAAGGGGCGGCACGGTGGCGCAGTGGGTAGCACTGCTGCCTTGCAGTTGGGAGACCTGGGGACCCGGGTTCGCTTCCCGGGTCCTCCCTGCGTGGAGTTTGCATGTTCTCCCCGTGTCTGTGTGGGTTTCCTCCGGGCGCTCCGGTTTCCTCCCACAGTCCAAAGACATGCAGGTTAGGTGGATTGGCGATTCTAAATTGGCCCTAGTGTGTGCTTGGTGTGTGGGTGTGTTTGTGTGTGTCCTGCGGTGGGTTGGCACCCTGCCCAGGATTGGTTCCCTGCCTTGTGCCCTGTGTTGGCTGGGATTGGCTCCAGCAGACCCCCGTGACCCTGTGTTCGGATTCAGCGGGTTGGAAAATGGATGGATGGTATGTTTTTAAACCTTTGATCTTTTGATCTTTGATTCTTTGCTAGTAATCTAGCCTCTATGAACCCTATCAAAAAAAATTACAAATTTCTATTACAATCGAGAATATTTAGACTTTAAACATTTAAAGTGAAGCACACATTTTAATATTTCAAATATCTGACACATCTATTTTTGTTTATTATGTACTTCTATCTCATGAAGTAAATCTTTGCATTTCTTATGAACAGCCTGAATTGGGGCGGCTTATGCTAATTCAGACTTTTTAACATTATTTTAGCAAAAAATAATGCATGTAGCATGTTTTCCTACCTGGGTAATGAGACAATCTTTTTCTTTTTTCCATAAATGTTTTTCACATTGTTTGCCATTGTACAGCATTTGTCACTGTTGGCTTCTGTTATATCATATCTTTTTTGTCTCAGTATTTTACATGATACCTCTGTTTATTCAACTAATGACCGAAGTATTAAAAGAGTCATTTGTTTACTCAGATGATTTTTTATCTATTATTAGATTTTGATATAACACCTGAAAACATTCAGAGTCAAAAATTGCAACAATAGAAGAAACCAGGAAGGTGTCTATATATGTTTTCATGGCACTGTAACTCTGACAATGTTTTAAATCCTTCAGCTCAGGACAAGAACAGAAACAGCTATCCAGTTTCTGACCTTTAGTATTTGGCAGTTTGACTGCCTCTTTGTGCCCAGTAATCAGCCTTCAGATGTGGGGCTTCTCAGTGTCTCACAATTTAGTTTTAGGGGGCACCCAGCCTGGTAACTCCCTGGTTGTGGGTAATCAGTTTGCATGTAAGTAACTGAACAAGTCAGTCATATGCTTCATACATAGATGATAATTATGTCCAAATTAATCTTAACTGTGGTAAACTACAAATTCACTAAAGAGTTGAATAAAAATAAATAAAAACATCTTCTGTACTAAAAGAGAAATGTTTCTGCCACTGAACTATCATGGCCTATGGGCAAGCAGTTAGAAATCTTTACCCCTGCATGGCCTAGGAAATATTCTGCTTAAACAGTGCAATGTCTTTTTTCACCTTTTTCTGCTTTTATGTACAGACCATATTGTGTTGTGGCTTAACTTGTCCATTTAGTGATGTCTAGCATGAAACACTTAAATATTTTTGCATTAATTATTAATTAATTCTGTATATGCATTCAGCTATTCCTGTAAGAAATGTAAAATTTTTTAAACACATTGTATAGACACAGACATGAAATACAGTAATAATAAGTGCCAGTTTAAAACCTAGCTTTACATCATATTATGTGGTTGATTTAGTTTTAAACTAGGGTACCATTTGCATCCTTTGCGTCTGTATTCTTTGTCTTCTGTGTTTCAGACTCACCTCACAGTCCTATTCATGGTGCTAAATTGCCACTAAGAGAATGTGTATAGGACAGATGTGTTTATTCGAACCCTGTAATTTATTGGAATTGACCTCAGCATATGCTTTATACCTTTCAGCTGGAGTCTTCCATGACTTTAACTAGTTAGAACAGAAAGAATCTGAACAAACATCTTTTTGGTCACTGGATTTCCTGCCTAAATGAGCCCTGGATCTCAGAGACTGTGGCTATGTACTGACAAGGTCTGAACATGGATATAATGATGGAAATATTTCCAGTTTGCTTACAACCTCAGCACAATACTCAAATTCCTTTCCTTATATTATGGGCGTTAATATATTGATGGCTGTTATTAAACTGAAGACACTGTCCTTGAAAAGTCACATTTAGTGTAATGATGGTAGTTATTGCCTTCTTAATATAAGCCTTCATACCACAATTTGGTTGTCATTAGAAGAGCTACCATGGTAGGCATTGTGAGCTTACTGTTCATTAATTTTTCTGAATCCACTTATTAAAGTACAATGTTGCTATCCTGTGTACTGGAGAGGAAACAATCCTAAATGTAATGGAGTACACTGAAGGGCGCAACTCATGTGGACACTAACATTGGGGCAATTTAGTAATGACAAGTAACTTCACATTCATTTCTTTGAGATGTTTGGGAAATCTGGAGTATACATAAAACCAGCCAAGATGATTTACCAGTTCTTAAACAAGCATTTGAACTTAGCATTGTGCCTCAAACTTGACACATTCAAATCTATACTCAATATCATTTTGAAAGTACTAGATAAATAGCAATTGAAGAACAGGGTCATTCAATACTATATTAACCCTCACTATTTATAAAAACACTTGAAAGAATAAAAAATAAACACTCTTTGGCATATGTGTCCCACAAAATCAGGGCTGAATATCAAATTAAAGCAGTTGGATGGTTAGCCACACATTAGTTTACTCTTTAGTGGAGCCTTGTCTGGCTGTTAGATCTTGTCAAAAGTGATGACTCATTCTGGGAAGCTTGGGCTTTTATGGAGAGTAAACTGCAAAGGGTGGAGTCAGTTGCCCACATGGAGCAGTTTCTTGGCACTGTGGAGAGAGAAGGATATGTCAATGTTAACGATGATTCCCCATCTTGTCCCGGAAGGTTATTACACACCTTGAAAGAGCCTATATGGAAATCCGCCAATGCACATGCATGACATTTTGCAAGAGAGACAAGTCAGCGCCAAACAGAAGTCACCTCATTTTGGAAACTGAGCTGAGTCCTGTATGAGGTAGGACAGCAACTTTAACCGCTGTGCCTCTGTGCTTTGTACAGATTGATTTATTAATAACAATGCTCTGTGTTTTGTAAGAAAACATAAATGGTTGTCAGTTCAGCTCTGTTAGTACATGGTGTGTCTTACAGGTCATGTGGAACACTTTCTCATAGGATTTATTTAATCTTGTTAAATCCTGCTGAAATCTTCTCAAGAATATAATAGGATTTGCAAAGATGTCTTGCAAGAACATATATAGCTGCTTTTTATGGATCATGTATACACTTTTTACACAAAGATTTAGTTTTTCCCTAAAATATAAGAACTTGAAAAAAGTTTTTCAAAAAGTTTTCCAGCTTATATGCCATACATATCTTACCCTCAAAAGCAGCACACTTTTTTGTATAAATGGTTCAAAAACACAATGATGAATTCTGAGTAGCCAGATTTTAAAGTTTAATTGAAACGTCATGTCATTTTGTAACCCTGTTATTTCAGACCAGGATCGATAAGTGGGGCGGAGGGAGCTTATCCCAACTAGCACAGGTCACAAGGCAGGAAAAAATCATTACAGGGCAAACACACCAAACACACGCTAGGACCTATCTAGCATTGCCAATTCACCTAACCTGCATGATCTGGGACAATGGGAGGACTACCCTGAGGAAACCCACACAGACAGTGGAAGAACATGCAAACTCCACACAGAGAAGACCTGGGACACTAAATCCTGGTCTCCTAACTGTGAGGCAGCAGTGCAACCACTTTGCAACCGTGCCACCCTATAATTTAGATTAATAAATAAAATTATTTCTGCACAAAAAGTAATGTACAAACCTGTTTCCGCTTCTCTATCATATACAGTCATGGCCGAAATTATCGGCAACCCTGGAATTTTCCCAGAAAATGCACCATTTCTCCCAGAAAATTATTGCAATTACAAATGTTTTTGTATATACATGTTTATTTCCTTTTTGTGCATTGGAACAACACAAAAAAACAGAGAAAAAAAGCCAAATCTGACATCATGTCACACAGAACTCCAACAATGGGCCGGACAAAATTATTGGCACCCTTTCAAAATTGTGGGTAAATCGTTTTATTTCAAGCATATGATGCTCGTTTGAACTCACCTGTGGCAAGAAACAGGTGCTGGCAATATAGCAATCACACCTGAAGCCAGTTAAAATGGAGAAAAATTGACTCAACCTTTCTGTTGTTATGTCTGAGTGTGCGACACTAAGCATGGAGAACAAAAAGAAGAGCAGAGAATTGTCTGAGGACTTGAGAACAAAAATTGTGGAAAAATATCAACAATCTCAAGGCTACAAGTCCATCTCCAGAGATCTTCATGTCCCTTTGTCCACATAATCAAGAAGTTCACAACACATGGCACTGTAGCTAATCTCCCTGGGCGTGGATGGAAGAGAAAAATTGATAAAAGACTGGAACGAAGGATAGTCTGAATGGTGGATAAACAACCCCAATCAACTTCAAAACATATTCAAGCTGTTCTGCATACTCAGGGTGCAACAGTGTCAGCTCGAACTATCCATCGACATCTGAATGAAATGAAACGCTATGGCAGGAGAGCCAGGAGGACCCCACTGCTGACACAGAAACATAAAAAAGCCAGACTGGAGTTTGCCAAAATGTACTTAAGGAAGCCAAAATCCTTCTGGGCGAATGTCTTGTGGACAGATGAGACCAAGGTAGAGCTTTTTGGTAAAGCTCATCATTCTACTGTTCACAGAAAACGGAATGAGGCCTACGAAGTAAAGAACACAGTACCTACAGTCAAACATGGTGGAGGTTCTAGGATGTTTTGCTGCCTCTGGCACTGGATGCCTTGACTGTGTGCAAGGCATCATAAAATCTGAAGACTACCAAAAGATATTGGGGTGCAATGTAGGGCCCAGTGTCAGAAAGCTGGGTCTGCGTCAGAGGTCATGGGTTTTCCAGCAGGACAATGACCCCAAACATACCTCTAAAAGCACTCAGAAATGGTTGAAGACAAAGCGCTGGAGAGAACTGAAGTGGCCAGCAATGAGTCCGGATCTAAATCCGATTGAGTACTTATGGAAAGATCTCAAAATTGCTGTTGGGAGAAGGTGCCCTTCAAATCTGAGAAACCTGGAGCAGTTTGCAAAAGAAGAGTGGTTGGAAATTCTAGTTGAGAGGTGTAACAAGCTTGTTGATGGTTATAGTAAGCGCTTGATTTCAGTTATTTTTTCCAAAGGGCGTGCAACCAAATATTAAGTAGAGGGTGCCAATAATTTTGTCCAGCCCGGTTTTTGAGTTTTGTGTGAAATGATGTCAGATTTGGCTTTGTTCTCTGGTTTTTTGTGTTGTTCCAATGCACATAAAGGAAATAAACATGTGTATACCAAAACATTTGTAATTGCAACAATTTTCTGGGAGAAATGGTGCAATTTCAAGGAAAATTCCAGGGGTGCCAATAATTTCAGCCATGACTGTATAACAATTTTTAGTTCCTCTTTTATATCACCTAATGTATAAGGGTCAAGTTCCAGGTCAGCAGCCAGTGCTTACATGGTGCTTGTCAAGTGTTGACACCAGCTTGAATTATTGCTGCTTTTTGTTTTAGAGGCCAGTTTCATATGTAATGTTTGTATAAAGTCCAGTCACAGATCAGTCAGTCCTCATTATAGCACACCTGTTTTCAGCGTCAAACATCTGAATCAGTCACCATATCACATCTAACACTGGTTTTACATATTACTATGAAACTTTTTTGCTTGATGCCATTATGACAAATCAGCCTTTGTTTTCAAAAGTCTTGTTTGGTGTATGTAACAGCACGCTGGCAAAATAAGTGAAGTCTGCAAGAACAATGTCTGCTCTTTGTTTTATACATTAGGTATGCATTGTACTTTGACTACAATGCCTCAACTTTTTAGAGCTCACTCAACAACAAATTTGTTTGGTTGAGAGTTATTGTAGACTTGTAAAAGTGAAATAACATGTAATTATTCCCACGCAGCCACCAGCTTGGAGGTTTTCAGGAAGCATTTAACTCTAATTGTTCAAAACACAACTATAGACCTCAGTTGTTTGAAATAAACTGTACCGAGAACAAATTCCTAGCCCTAGTCTATGGAGAATGCAACTAGTGTCTGTGGTCTGCTACTGTTCCCTGCATAACTTAAAAATATCATTATTCTGGCCACTTCAAATCACTGGTGTATGATAGCATTATTGATTAAGACCATCGATTTTTAGACATGTCTAATTATATTTAGGGTCACAGGACCAGACCCTGTCCTGACAGTACCAAGGAAATTCCATTAAAGAACCTTCTGCTTTGTGACAGTCAATCACAGGGCACTCTCATGTACACACCTACTTTCACTAATAAGGGGTCAGTATAAACTCTTTAGTTAACCTAATAAAGAAATCTTTGGGATGTGGAAGAAAACCCATGCAAACACTGTGAGAGTGTGTAACATCCACATAGACAGTGCCTGAGCTGGCATTTGCACTCAGGACTCTGGAGCTAGATGCTAATACCCATAAGCATCTAGTTGTATTTTATGAGGCACCATAAAAGAAGTACCTGTTTTATTGCTTGATTTATTTAAGCACGATTCTTTATGCAGTGTATTGTCTTGGAAGAGAATAAAAATCACCACTGCAAGAAATTCTTTGTCCTATTCAGTGTTGTTTGCGTAATGATAGGTTGCATATAAACAAAGTCCTTACGCCTCAGGGATAGCTGACATGTTAGTGTTAATTGGTCACCCGGCAGAAGCAAACAAAGGCATATCATTAGAAAGACATTTTTGGATATGAAGGCATACTTAAAATGAACTTAATATTTAATAAAGCCACTAAATAAAATATTCAGCCATCTTAATATGAATATAAATGTGTGTTAGGCATTCTGTTTATACATTATACTTTTATATTTATATTTTAAGGCAAAATAATTTAAATCAAGAGCAGCATAGTGGAGCAGCATTTAGCACTGCTGACTCACAGCTCCTGGGATCTGGGTATCTGTGGAGATTGTACATTCTCCCTGTGCCTGGATTATTGTATTTCTGTATCCTCAAACAGCCCAAAGATGTCTAAGTTAGCTCAAATAGTACAGTGCTGGCATCTTGAGATCTCAATGTGTGCTCCACTAAAATAATTTTTTGCTACGTAATATCAAAATGTAAAAGGCAGAGACAAAATGATCAGGAGACAACTTTAGTCCAATGGTACAAAATCAATGGATGTCCTACAAGTTATTTTAATAGGCAGGCAGTGTGGAAGGCACCTCAGTCGGAACTTAAACTGGTATCCATACTATGGTCCACACAGAAGCTGGAGGTAGAACATTAAGCTCATTAAGCATATCCTTTTCTTTCTCATGCCAGTCAGTTTACCTTCAGGGCCTGAAATGAAAGAACTTCCTAGTTTAGTCATATACATTACTGCATAGTTTAATGATTTTAAGAGGATGCATATACAGGTAAAGTGTGCATCACTTGATATCTGTATTTTTTAAACACTTAATTGTTTTTGTTTCTGGATAGTGACCAAAGGTCTTGGAGATGTTGGCCAAGCGGCCTCCTTCCCCATCCTGAGTTTTCTATAATGGAATCTGTGCTGGCTGACCAGTCTGATGAGACAATTTTTCCATCCGATAATTACATTGCTTCTTTATTTGATATGACTTTTCCATATGCATGATAGCATTCTGGCAGTTGAGCAGTGACACCAAGAGAAACAGAATAGAGGAGTGTTAGAAATAGTTTAAAAATATTGTATTAACTTTATTTCTGTATAAATGAATAACAAACAAATGCAATATGCATAGCTAATCAGCAGCAGCTCTAGTCATGGTATGTTGGACTAAAATAGTGAATGTTCAGCCTGGATTTAAAAGCAGAGACTGATTCTTATATCCATGCTATAGTCTACACAGAAGCTGGAAGTAGAACATTAAGCTCATCTGTTTCTGACTCATGCCAGTCAGTTTACCTTCAGAGCCTGAAATGTAAGAATTGCTTTGTTCAGTCATATACAGCCCTATATAGCTTAATGATTTTGAGATGATGCATATACAGGTGAATTATGCATCACCTGATATCTATACTTTTTAAACATTTAATTTTTTTTTCTGGGTAGTGGCCATCAATGTTGTTGCAAAAAGTCTGTCTATATAGCTGAAGTTTTTCTTCAGTACATACATTTTTAAGGTCACATTCACAGGGACTTAAAGCTGGCTGGAGCAGACATAGAACAGAACTTGACACATCTGCCCCTTCAGTTCATTGTTTCCCAGAAACAATCTTTTTGGACTGTGACAGGAAAATAGGTTCACCCAACAGAGATTTATGCTAACAATGAATGAACTTACAAACTCCATTCTGACAACACCCAACTCTTAGGCATCTTGAAATGTCAAAATTTGCAAATCTCTTATAGTCACCTTATATCCTACTATTCATCCATCTTTTTTAACCCTATTTTCAAGTTCAGGGTCACAGGGGGCCATGTTTAGAATTGAGCACAGGTTTAGTGTAAGCCTTGTAGAGGATGCCAGTCGATTAGAGGGCACACTCATGTATATAGCAAGTATGGTGGGTGAAAACCCTTACAGTCTTGGGGAGAAGATGCAAACTCAACACAGGTAGAACCTAGGTTGTGATTCAAAACCAGACCTCTGGAGCTGTCATGCAGTACCATAGTGTATCCTGCTGTAACAGTATTAATGAAAAAAATAAACAAGAAACTTTGATCGGTTTATCATTGAAATAATTACCTATAGTCTGTGGTACCTTGAACCTATTGTATGTGTGTTTTAGGCTTAGTTTCTGGTCCTCTGCAACCTTGCCAAGGGGGAAAAAACTATGGTTGAGAGAGAGAAAGGAAGCTTTAGTGGTACTTCTAAATTGTGCCAGATGTGACTGTGGCAAATGTGTTAAGCTGTTTTACAGATTGAGTCAGGAATGGAGTCTGAACAAAGACTCAACTGGCTGGAAGAAAAGGCTGGACCATCATAGTTAACTATGTGGTGACAAAATGAATGCAGTAGTGATAGTCTAAGGACAAGCCAATCCACCAGGTAAATATTAGCATGGGACATTGAGTTCTATCCTTTGTGAGTCCCGCCCTTGTGTGTTTTATTCAATAAACTCATGAGTTTTGTACATTTGAAGGTATTCTGGGTTTGAAGGGTTGCTAGCAGATAGCTCTCTCCCACACACATTCACACACACACACACATATAATGCTGTTTCTACAACTGTCAGACTACTCACCCCTGAGAGACTTGTGTGTTAGGTCAGCTGGTGACTGTAAATTGTCCTAGTAGAGTGAGTGTGCCCTGCGCTGGGCTAACACTTTCTAGGACTGGTTACCATCTCATGTGCTAGGTCAGATTCTGAACCCTGTGGCCCCAAATTAGACAAATTAGCTAGAAAATGTAGGGGTGGATTGGTAATTTTACTATAAATTCTCTTGATGAAAAAGACAGTCTTATCAGTTTCAGTTATATTTTGGAGGAGATTTCTCCTCACTTTCTAATATTTTGCCTTTGCTCTGGATTGAAATAACCAAAGTATTATTTTGATCATTCTTTTTAGTTGAGCTGTCATTTTCATTTTCTCCAAAATTTGGGGTATAGAGCAGTGCTTTTGAAAAATCTTTGCCATTTTTGTTTCTTTTTTTGTATTTTGAAAATCTTTCCCTCCAATGTGACTTTTATTTTCCTTTTTTTCTTAGTATTGTGCGTGATTACATGGTTTTCAGTTTCATATAATCTGTATATGTGCATAATTAAATACCCAAAGGTATTGTGGGATCTTTGTAAGGCTGATTGTCTTCGATCCTGTGATGAATTCAAGATGAGGCAGTTTGGACTTCACATTTTCTTTGTTTAATTTTCACACTGAGGAACAGATCAGGAGTGCACTTCAACAAGTGCAGTGAAGATTAGTATTGCAGAGCTCATATTTACTGTACATGCCAATAATAAAGTCCAACCATATATGAAGTTTAGTCACAGATCTTAAGTGGACACACTGATAACATTCAATGCTTCTCATCTTTCACCCAGACAGTCTGAGTGAATCTCTAAAACTCTGTAATGTGTGAGGTCAAAGAGTGGCGCCATGCAGAGACATTGTATACAACCTGTCTGTCAGCTCTGGCTGCAGTCCGTCAAAGTGGAGTATGTTGCTATCTTTGTCTTAGCTCAGAGAATTTACAATTACAGTGGCAAATGGCACTTCTCAGTTTCCCTGTAGTTTCTCGTTAGCTCTCTGATGGACTGAAGTACTGCTCTTCTTTTTGCATCCATTACTGCCAGGATTTGATGGATTTCTCCCCAAGTACACAAATGAAGAAGTTGATGTTGTATGTTAATGTTAACTCTGATCCATTGTTTTTTATTTTTGTACTTTTAATTGTAAATGTCCAGTTTCAGGCCGTTATAAATTCATCTGAAGTGTGTCAGTTTTAACTGGAGTACTGACTAATCTAAAACTTACCCTTTTTAAAAGACAAAGTGTCTTGTGGGCTGCAAGACTTTTTAGTCTATGCATCCACACATCAAACATCAGTATCCAAATCTATATATATAAAAGTAAATGTATGTGTGTGTGTATGTATGTATGTTCCAGCATCACTTCCGAACAGAATGGAGCGATTTTCATGAAACTTGGTACACGTTTCTCATTGGTCGACTAAAAATACTGTTGGTTGAAATCAACCCTAACCCACCCCCTTCTGGATATGGGGGTGAGCATGCAGTCATATACTGTATGCATGTTATCATCCAGTTGACACTCGGAACGACCACCAGAGGGCGAACTGGAGGTGACTGCCAGCATTCTTTTCAGCCCCACCACCGCACCCATGTTGCTTTTGAAATTAAATAGAGTTGGCCTGTTCCGAGCGTGAACCGAATAATAACATACATGCAAGACCACAAGACAAGCACATTAGTGAGTCTTCATTGTTTGTTAATTTATTTTTATTTTTAAAGTTGTGTTTTTTAATTATATTTTTCTCAAACAATTAAAAAAAACACTTTATTTTCCTCCTGGGCAACACCGGGTATTTCAGCTAGTTCAGGATAAACTTCAGTTTTATTCACAAAACACTTAATGTGAACCATACAACCAGCACTTTGAAATGTTTTTTGAGTCGCCTAAATAAAATTTATTTGCTGAACCCCCAAATGGCTTTTCCCTGCTGTTCTGTGATTATTCTTATAAAATTTTCTTGAAAGCATTCATCCACTTTCTAGTCTGCTTAACAGTTTAGGGTTGCAATGGACTGAATGCTTTCTTCCACCTGAGGCTGCCAAATAGACTTTGACATCCACAACAAAGCATTAGAATAACTGGGTTTGTAAAAATAATATACACTATGAATGAATTGCTGATTAACTGATACCTTGACTGACTTTAGTTAAATTAAAAATAAGTTTCAAAGAGTAACAGAGTTATATGAAAATACATTTCCCCTGTCACACTTGCGAAAGAGCTAAAGGTTCATTTTCTTGTTTTAGATGTAGTATGGCAGTTGTTTCTTATATTTGCCCTTTTATTATGTATACTTTAGTTTAAGATATCAGGTTTTGTCTGTATTTTATGTTGAAACCAATCATTCTTAAGGCAAATCAGATTTCTGGTGTGTTTTTGGATATTCCTGTGGTGCCAAAGAGCCCTTATAAATAGGGTAACAGAGTCAGCACCTGATTGTCTTTATTAATGGGAAGATATGCTGTAACTATTGAAAGGAAAATAAGTTGATAGTTAAAAATACAAAATGCTGTACTTTAGGATTCTGGTTACATTACTTGGGCAGAAAAACCAAGTGCGGAACAATCAATGGCAGCACTCTCATCCATTGCAGGAAATGCAGTCTTAACAGGATTGGTCTTCTTCCACTTGAACTTATATTCTGGACTCTCTTTTCCTACAAGGGGTTTTTGGTAGTTACGGCTGACATGATATTGGCCACAAGGCAGTAACAAAGAAATAGATATGACTGTGGTTGGTCATCCACTGCAAGGCAGAAACATACACACACTGATTCATATCTGTCCAATTTAAGGTTACAGTGTCCAATTTAAGGTTGCAGTGTGACAAGATGCCTAACTGAAAAAGTCTTGCCAGGGTTAGAATGGACATAAATAGATCAAGAGACAGTGCAGGCTCCCAGTTGTGGCCTTAATGGAGAAAGATTATCTTGTGGGCCAGAGGATGTCATCAGGGGGTTCTCAGTTCCAATTCACTTGGATGGAATGAGGGATTAATAGGAAGATACTTACAGTCATCCCTTAGTGATCATGGGAATGATGCCAGTGAACATCTACAGGCACCAGTTCCTTTCAGTGCTGGTCAGGAAACAGAGATTTGGGGTCCCGGGCAGTGGCGTAGCTGGGGGGATGGGCGCAAGGGTGGACATCTGTCCCCGGGCGCAGCATCCAGGGGGCGGCAAATTTCCCTTCCCCATTGCATTTTGACAAACAGGAGGGGGCGCAAAATCTTCAGTTGTCCCCGGGTGCTGAAAACCCTAGCTACGCCTCTGGTCCCGGGGTAACCTGACCTGCGGTTTCCTAATCCTCCAAGTGACATTTCTCTTAAACGTTAGATGCAAGCACTCTTTATAAAGGTGATAGTGTGGCCAGAAATAGAGAAAAGGAATAAGGCAGGGGTATTTTGAATATACTTTTGACAGGTTCAAGTAGGTAAAACACCAAATAAATATGTGGTCATCCCGTAAGTGCAGTGTGTAGTAGGGCAATCATTTTGGCTTAATATTTTTCTTTGCACTCTTTCTTGTTCTCTATGTGTAAACCTTGAATATTGGTAAAAAAAAAAAAGATTAATTTCAGTTCATTTTATCTATGGTTATATCAGGGTGCCCTCCAGAAGACCATCACAGCAGTATAAAATCCATTTAGCAATCATTATTCATAGAGATAATAATAATAAATGCACAAAAAATCCTGTTTTGTTGTGTCGTCAGCCAAGATGACCACACTCTTTCCACACTATAATCATCACACCCAGAGTTTAGGCCGAAGTCACAACTCCTGCACCACAGAACTACGGAGTCCTGACTTCACTCCGCCATGTGTTGTCTGTTTTTCTTCTCTGCACAGCTTTCACTGCTCCTAGATTACCCACAGTGGGACTTTTGCCAGTTTGCAAATGAAAACACAGCTGCAGCTCATGGCTCTTTTGAGCTGTACCCAGCGGATTTCCCTGATTAGTCTGCCAAGGGAGTTTATCTATGTTAAAGAGTCATTTCTATTGCTGACCTGAATAAAAGAAATCACAAAGGTCAATCAAGTGAAATAAATGACACATAAGGTAATTCTTACATATATTCACATGAATCATTAGAATATCAAAATTTTATACCAAATGTATTTTTGTCACACAATAAATGAGGTTTTAGCCAAGGAAATTAAGAAAAATGAGTGTGTGGGGGCAGGGAGTTGGAGGATTGTATAGTTTCTATCATTGTTCACATTGTATTATTAATTCATTTACTGAAACAATTTATTACCATATAAGTTTGTGAGGGATGATGCAAAAACCAGGAGGGCCAGTCCATTGCAGCACACCCTCACACTCAACACTTATTCAGTCTTCTTATCTACGAATTTAGGTTAAGATTCTGAATGAATGTTTGACAAAGCAGAATTTTACATGCTAGATGATCAAAGTTCCCAAATTAATGGCTAATTAAAGGTTAATGTCTCAAAAGCTTTGCTGACCAGCCTTGAAAAATGAATTTGTGTATAAAAAAAACTGGGATATTTGTCATGTTGAAAATTAAATTTGTTAACAATACTTATCCTTGATGCTGGCATTTAGGTGGAACACTCTTAGATGAGTAAAAGAAATATAAGTTAGGGATTTTGGTGACTGCGGTGGGCTGGTGCCCTCCCTGGGGTTTGTTCCTGCCTTGCACCCTGTGTTTGCTGGGATTGGCTCCATCTGACCCCCGTGACCCTGTAGTTAGGATATAGCGGGTTAGATAATGGATGGATGGATAGATTTTGGTGAAGAACAGTCCATACCAATAGACCTCACTCGTGGCACAGCAGTCGGAGCTACAAGACATGTTGTCAAACGATAGCAAATGAAGGGGGTCTTCTGCAGTAGTGCTTGTTATTGAGTCAGCCCTGCATTCAGAATTCTGTACAGATTCACAAAGAAGCTGATTTGGGCTGTATTTTATATTATTTTTAACTTTATCTTCTTATATTAAAGGAAATTGAAAAAAGGATCAAAATGTTATGCAATTTTATTTGTGACTTCCTGTTCATGCCTTGCACCCAGTGATTCTGGGATAGGTTTGGACACCTTGTGACCTTGAACTGGATTAAGCAGGTTTAGTAATGAATAGATGGCCCTTCTGTCCTCTGGGATTGTGGCCAAGCATTAGTTTGCCTGGGAGGGTTACTTACTCATCAGGATTCATCCATTGAGATTCCTTATTCCGACCCAGAGTTACCGTGAGCTAGCGTCTATTCCAGCAGCACTCACTGAGTGTGTGATCAGAATGAGTCTTGATTGGCTGAATGGCACATTCATTGACACTGATAAGGAGCCAATAGAAAATCACAAATTAACATAACTTTCATGTCTTTGAGGAAAACTTATATAGAGAAATAATTGCATTGATAGAGGAGAAAGAGAAACATGAGGCAGCAGAACTAACCACTGTACCAGCATGCCACAAGAAATAATTTTGGTGTAAATTTAATAAATGCTTTTAAGTATTTCCTAGATTAAACTGTATCTCTCGCAAGCAATAGATGTATATGTGTCTTTAATATCATCAATTGCAGGATTTTAATTTTTTACGCTTATTTAATGTGTCTGTATATTATGAAAGAAATGATTAATGTTGCTTTTCAGACAAAGATGAAACATCTTACTGTGATAACTTGACTGGTTTCATTTTGCACAGTTAGATTTCCATCCATCCATCCATCTTCCAACCCGCTGAATCCAAACACAGGGTCATGGGGGTCTGCTGGAGCCAATCCCAGCCAACACAGGGCACTAGACAGGAGCCAATCCCGGGCAGGGTGCCAACCCACCGCAGACAGTTAGATTTGCAGTCCTTAAAGAAAGACTATTAACTACAGCTTTCATATTGCTGTGTGGGGACTTTCTGTATGTGACACAAAAAAGAACAATCAATACACTTGAGTATTAAAGTGACTAATTCTGATACATTTCCACGTATTGGAGCTGCTTGACATAACATGCACTGGATTCAGAAAGTATTCAGACCCCTCCACTTTCTGCACACTTTATTGTGTTGTAGATTTAATTGTAAGTGGTTAATTTGCCATCAATCTACGCTCACCTGCAGTCTACAATATGTTTTCAGAAAGGTTTGCAAATTTATAAAAAAATCAAAAAGCTGAAATCTTTCATTTATAGATATACAGTACTGTGCAAAAGTTTTAGGCAGGTGTGAAAAATGCTGTAAACAAAGAATGCTTTCAGAAATATAAATAATGATTGTTTATTGTTATCAATTTACAAAATGCAAAGTGACCGAACAAAAGAAAAATCGAAATCAAATCAATATTTGGTGTTACTACCTTTTGCCTTCAAACCAGCATCAATTCTTATAGGTACACTTGCACAAAGTCAGGGATTTAGTAGGATTATAGTCAGGTGTATGGTCAACCAATTATACCAAACAGGTGCTAATGATCATCAATGTCACACGTAGGTTGAAACACAGTCATTAACTGAAACAGAAACAGCTGTGTAGGAGGCTTAAAACTGGGTGAGGAACAGCCAAACTCTGCTACCAAGGTGAGGTTGTGGAAGACAGTTTCATGTCATGGCAAGATTGAGGACAGCAACAAGACACAAGGTAGTTATACTGCATCAGCAAGGTCTCTCCCAGACAAAGATTTCAAAGCAGACTGGGGTTTCAAGATGAGCTGTTCAAGTTCTTTTGAAGAAGCACAAAGAAACGGGCAACACTGAGGATCGTAGACGCAGTGGTCAGCCAAGAAAACTTAGTGCAGCAGATGAAAGACACATCAAGCTTATTACCTTTGGAAATCGGAAGATGTCCAGCAGTGCCATCAGCTCAGAACTGGCAGAAACCAGTGGGACCCAGGTACACCCATCTACTGTCCGGAGAAGTCTGGCCAGAAGTGGTCTTCATGGAAGAGTTGCAGCCAAAAAGCCATACCTCCGACGTGGAAACAAGGCCAAGCGACTCAAGTATGCACAAAGACATAGGAACTGGGGTGCAGAAAAATGGCAGCAGGTGCTCTGGACTGATGAGTCAAAATTTGAAATATTTGGCTGTAGCAGAAGGCAGTTTGTTCGTCGAAGGGCTGGAGAGCGGTACAATAATGAGTGTCTGCAGGCAACAATGAAGCATGGTGGAGGTTCCTTGAACATTTGGGGCTGCATTTCTGCAAATGGAGTTGGAGATTTGGTCAGGATTAATGGTGTTCTCAATGCTGAGAAATACAGATACTTATCCATCATGCAATACCATCAGGGAGGCATATGATTGGCCCCAAATTTATTCTGCAGCAGGACAACGACCCCAAACATACAGCCAAAGTCATTAAGAACTATCTTCAGCGTAAAGAAGAACAAGAAGTCCTGGAAGTGATGGTATGGCCCCCACAGAGCCCTGATCTCAACATCATCGAGTGTGTCTGGGATTACATGAAGAGACAGAAGGATGTGAGGAAGCCTACATCCACAGAAGATCTGTATTTAGTTCTCCAAGATGTTTGGAACAACCTACCAGCCGAGTTCCTTCAAAAACTGTGTGCAACTGTACCTAGAAGAATTGATGCTGTTTTGAAGGCAAAGGGTGGTCACACCAAATATTGATTTGATTTAGATTTCTCTTTTGTTCATTCACTGCATTTTGTTGATTGATGAAAATAAATGATTAACACTTCCGTTTCTGAAAGCATTCTTTGCTTACAGCATTTTTTCACACCTGCCTACAACTTTGGCACAGTACTGTGTGTATATATATATATATATATATATATAGTAATAAAGGTGTTATATATGCGCCCATCACGACACAGACTGACAACCGAGGCACGTTAAAATTAAACCAAGAGGATTTATTTTTCTTCAGCTGGGGGACACGTCTTCCCCGTGCCCCTCAGCCACAGCAGTCCCAAAAGCATAAAACCAAAACAAAAAGCACACTACTGTCTTTTACCACTACTCCTCCCGACACAGGCTCACAGAGTGGTGGCTGCTAGCCCCTTTTATAGCTCACCCGGAAGTGCTTCAGGTGCTTGACCACCTGCCTCCACTTGTACCTCCTGGTGTGGCTGATCTACGGCCCAGACGCGCACTGGAACCCTTGCAGCGCCTCCTGGTGGCCACCCCGGCTGTGGAGAACGCCATCTCCCACGGAGCCCTGCGGGTATCTGAGGCACCACAGTCACCCAGGGGGGCTGCCACCAAGTGGTCCAGGGGAGGTATTGTGCAGCCCATGCTTGCTCCCCTGGAACATATAGAGAAGGGGCATCCCGGCTGCGCATGGACCCTGGCCATCCGTCACAATATATATATGTAGACCCTTAAATCAGTACTTTGAAGAAATCACTTTGACAGGTATTACAGCTTTGAGTCTTCATGTGCAAGTCTCTACAAGCCTTGCACACATGGATTTGGTAGTTTATTCCATTGTTCTTGGCAGATCCTTTCAAGCCCTGTTAGATTGCATGGGAAACGCTGTAAACAGGCATCCAATCATGTAATCCTGCTAAGACGCCCCCCCATCACTATTACTCTAAATGCAAAACATGGGTAAGAAGAGAGGTGGAAAATTTTATTCTAAAAAAAGAAAAAGCAAGGGATGAAAAAAAGAGTGGAAAATATTTTAATTACTTCATCATGGCCAGCAACATGTAAAGAAGCTAACAATTTATAAGCAAAGAGACTACAGTAGAGTCAGAGTGTAGAAGTGGTCCACTCCATGGCCTGTATACTATGACTACTTAGAATGGCCACAAGCCAAGACAGTTTGTCAGAACACTCAGATTAACAGAAATTTTAAATGATTTTATTAAACAGTCACCACTCTGGTGAAGGGTAAATTGAAATTTTCAGAATATGGTTTTAATGTCTCCTGTTAAAAAAGATGACATCACAGATTTCTCTTTCCTTTAATGTCCTCTAGTTTAATGTAGTCGGCGATCTCAACTGTTTCATTCTTTATTTTACGAAGTTCTTAACTTTCAAGCACATGTTGAGGTGAGTTAGGATTAACAAATCAGGACTAAAGCTGAACTTTTTTACATGAACATTTTAGACTTTCATGCATTCATTTTTTTTAGGTTCAACAAAAATAGTTGGTGAGAGGCAGGAGGACAAAGAAACAGGGGGAACATTGGAGAAATACCTGGGAAAGCGCATCATCTCAACAGCCAATGGTTTTATGTCAGTGAGTATATCACGCAACTTACAAGTCAGTAGGGAATGTAATGTGTACAGGCACTGAAGGGCAGATGGGGCTGGGGGAATGTAAAGATGGTTGGTGTCTGGCAAATAAATAAAGGTCCAGGACCTTGGTGAAATGTCAATTCATTGTAATGCACACTCCACCTTCTATTCAGAAACTCCAGCTAATCTAATGTACTTCATAGGGAGGTGGTAGTGAACTGGACAAACTTCATACTAACTAATGGGGCCTGGGCAGGAAATTGAACCAATGTGTCTTGAGTTGTAAGACAACAATACTAACCCAAAAAATAGTTGTGGTAAACAAAAATAAGTGAATGATGGCACCACATAAAACAAAATTTTAGGTCTCATATAATGCTTTAAGTGGCTTCTTCCTTAGCATGCTTGTATTGAGCAGGTCGGTTCCAAAGCTCCATCCTCCTGAATGTCAAGGTCTGAAAAATACACCTCTTTCCAAGGACACCCACAGTTATAGTGTTTTGATTGGAAGGGCCGGGCCAGATGCCCTAATTGGGCATCTGCTCAGAGCTGCGTAGGGAAGAGACAAGACAGTCAATTCCCTTCTTTCTGGGAATGCTTACATTTTGTGTACTCTTTAATGTCAAGGTGTAAACTGATCTCTGCAAAGTAGTATAATTATGGATAATAATTATAGCCTTGGGAAATTAAGCATGCATTTTACTCATAATCACCGTTTTGAGAATCATATTTAACAGAAACCAATATGACACAAAGAATTATGAATATGTTTTGTTTCTTTTGGTACCAATCAACTAAATTACATTAAAATTTTTGCTTAAATGCAAAATATTAATCCATTTTTGAATGACATCTTATAAAAATGTGACAATGTCCCATTTCTCATGTGCAGAATGGTATCATAAAGCTCCTGATAATAAAAATGGTATTTAAAGGACAGTTGTCATAACACATTATTATGATGACTGAATTACATCCACCATAGGAAAACATGTCAGCTTAAACAAAACTTTTAATATACAGCATAACAGGAGCATGTGCCTAATAAAAGTCACTAACACATAACCAATCAGTATGAACCCAGGCTATGTATAGTTTACCGTACCACTAGCCATCTCAATAAAGAAATTTCTGGCAGCATTATCAACACCCACTGCAAAAACACAATTTTGTAGCATTTTAATGTTAATGATACTGAGCTTCTATTGCCTTCTATGTTTTTTGTTTGACACTTATTGGGATCTGATAATAGTATCCGAATATGATATGCTCATAAGTAGTGACTACAGGAAATCAACACAAATGAATGTTCTAATGTATGCACACTTAAAAGTGGCCTAAAAGGTACTTAATTGATTTAAAGTGGGTAAGGATATCAGTCGATTTGAAAGCATAACAAACCAGGGAGAATAAAGTACCCAAGACACAATTTCTTTAGGCATCAAGGGATTGAACATGCATTAAGGATATGTGTGGTGAATTATTGTAACAATATTGTGAGTACCCTAGATGAACACTTTACTATGATATGTAGAAAAAGGCATCAACAGGTTAGGAAAATGATGTGGCGTTTTTAAAGGATGACCCTGGAGAACCAAGCAAATTTGGTCTGAGATCCTCAGGGCTCAATGTTGGAAGATTTGTAGCTCAGTAGTATTGTTTGTTTTAGTTGTTACTAATTTTTTTAGAAATGCTGTGCTCTTTTTGGAATTGGCTGATGTATAATTTATTAACCTTACTTATCCCAGAATATATATTTGAAACCTAAACCCAGTGTATTCAAGGATTTTCCTTCTTCTTTGTTGGCAGTATTGTGGATGGTAGTTCCAATTACTGTTTGATTCTGAATGCTTTTATATTGGGGGGGGTGTACCTGTCAATATCATATCATGGGAAGGAAGCTGTTAATGTTTACAGCTACTTCTCAACAACATAGATTTTGGCTTTTTAGACGTCATAAAACTAACTTGCAGGAGCCCTCCCCATGGTTGGGTCCATTAATTAAGCCCCTCATGTAATGAAGAAGAGTAAAAAAAAAAAAAAAAAATGTATACAAGCAGTCAACACTTTTGAAGTCCCAGAACTGTGCAGATGCATTTCCAAAGTGGGCTGTGGACAAACAGGCCCTTCCCAGATGTAAGATGGTGGGGTTTAATACGTCCCATGCTCACATAGCCAGTTTCTAGGATCTACTACATCTTTTTGCTCCTACAGATGCATTTACTGTACTGTAATACCACAACTTAATCCACTCTCAGCATTTGTAAAGCAGAAAGATGTGCTGTGTTCTAGCACTTACACCTTTCAGAGTTTTTAAACTTCACCTTAATTATGAAAGAGAACAGGGATTAACTCAAAGAGAGCTCTATGGGTGGCACAAAGGTATCAGGGAACCAGTTTGAAAGGGTTACAGCTACTGTTATAAACTGTGCAAACTTTCCAGATTGAATACCACCATCATTTTGAACATAAACACTATGATTTAGCAGTTGACCCCCTGGTCATATACATCCTCGTCTCCCAATGTATCAACAAATATGCTCACTCATAAAAGCATAGCTTTCAAAAGTTTGTAAAGACTAGGAGAATCTTTTAGAACAGGAGCAGTGGAAAATTTGGATGCTACTTGTGTGTTGCCTTGTGTTCAGTTATTGCATTATAGTATTCCACAAATAAAAAATAATATATATATACCAGCACAGTAGGGTTGGGTAGTAAAATCTCTTAAGAATACAATTTAGAAAGAACACAAACTTAAGTACTTGATTATTTTCAGGAACGTGTAGTGTGGCTTATCACAACTAGCAAGTCCATTTTTAGCCACAGACCCTGACATTCACAGCCTGTTGAATGGCCCTGGATATCATCCAGAGTACAATCACAAGTTACTCAGATACATACCACTTTATTTCAAAATAGAATCGTCAAGGATAAACAATAGATTGTTTTGTGGTAAATAAACTGCTGCCAATGCAGTGTATAATCTTTTACGTTCGCAACAGGGTGAAGTCTGGTTACCTGCTTTACTCTGCTTTAAATGATGTCATTTTGTACTCAGAAAGTGAACACAAATCAGACTACTTTAGTTGATGTGGGTGAGTGCTGCTTGATGCTGTACTGGATGGATCATTAGTTATAAAATATTTCTCACTACTGCACAAATGGCCATCTGACTAGAACTGGGTATCTAATTTGCACACTCTACATGACTACTGTATCTGTTGTAATTCTGTGCTCACCAAGGGCCATTTGTTTTATCGTATTGCAGGAATCAGATGAGTTAACTCCCATATACTGTAGAAATTCTACTTTTGCATCTTGGTTTGGTCCATTTCTACATGACCCTGGCAGTATATTTTAACGAAGGGCCTTTGCTCAGCTTGCCAAGATCCATCTGCTTCCACCTGAATAATTGAGGTTTCAGGTGTCCTCCATAAAACAAAAACAGTGCTTGAGGACTTGGGAGAGGTTTCTAAAATTTTGATCTTTATGATTAAAGAGTCCTCCATAGTTACACACTGGATTTAGTCAAAAATATCTTGGATTTACTGTCACACTCCTCTTTAAAAATGAACAGGAGTTCTTTCAGGGCTCATTGGTCGGATCAATCAATTTTTTACAGTTTATATTTCTCTATATATGTTGCCATCAACATAAAGATCTAAAAAAGAAATAAAAAAATAGAAAAACAGCTGTAAAAGTGTAAAAGACAAATAACTCTGTGCTGCCTGTAAGGATAATGAACACATGACAGCAAAGGTTAAAAAAGAATATTACAAGGCGGGTAAAGAAAAATACTGCGGAAAAGGTGAAAGCAAAATAATTGCAAGCAAATACAAGTTTAACACCACTATTACAGCCCATTTTAATTCTTTATTTAAAAATATAAATATATAAAACCAAAACAATATTGATATTCAGCTACTTTATAAACATAAACAAACCAAACAGAAGAATACTCAAAATGTAAAAATTTATTGGGAAGCTTTTAATTAATAACCTATTAATCCCCAAATGGGACTGCAAATTCAAGACAGATCATCATTCACTCATGATAACTGTACAAAATTAAAACAATAGCCTGACTAGTCCCTAAGGTTAGCGTGGATTCACATATTAACATATTTAATGGTCAATCATGTACACAACACACTGACTAGGTCTAATGTTCAGGCACTGGAAACGTGATGCAGGGCCATTCGGCAATTACATTTTTACAACTTAAGGCAAGACTGGAAAAAAATACAAATACCAGATATGTGTGGTGTATTTGAATTGGGTTTCACTTTAACTTTCAATAATGTTTGGAAATGGATACAAAAATGAACACATTGATCCCAATGATACATGTGGTATGCCTAGATTAAGGGAAACATAGGCAAACTTTTTTTTTTCATTCATTTTTTTTTGCCGTTTCCTAATTTTCTATGCTGGGAAATTCACAGCATGATATAAATGTTTTATTTGAGCATTAACTGTTCAATATATGTAAACGGAATTTTACATATACTGTGAATGTAAGAGCTTACTCACTTTTAAGGGGATGAACATGCACTGCTCAGTTTGCAGAGTTTTAATTTTTAAATACAGCCTTAAGTTTCATAATCACACAAGCAAAAAAAATTATAATTTAAACAACTCCAACCTCCCAAAAGGAAAACACATTTTTTGCAAACGTTTTACATGCATTAATAATTAACTTACTGTATAATTAAATAACGTATTGAACTTCAATTTTGGTTGTCATTAATCTTGTACATGTAATGTTTAGGGGGTAACAATATTTAATTAATAAAAAAACCCTTCACTTTAGTGTTATTTTTTGTTTACAGTTTTACATCTAATACTACTGCAGATGAAAGAATGATTTGCAAAACAAAAAAAAAAAAAAGAAGGTATTTAGACATGGAAACCAAGGTCAAGGCTGTGTTACACTGCATGAATGTGTAAACTAATCCAGAATGCAGTTATTTTCAGGCTTGCTGTGATGCGCAGCACACTTAAAACCCTGTGGAGCCACCTCAGAATAGGATCAGTCAACGATTTTTAGGACATACATATAGTATACTGGAGATCAAATATTTGTAAATACAATTCATTATTATACACACTTTTTACTGTCACCTTTACAGACAGTACTTTAAAGAAATGGCTTTTTCTTCATTCCTATTAATTCCTCAGTTCAGCCAACCTGAAAGAGAAAAGCAAGAGAATTAATAACATCCATCCTTCTGTCCATTAACAGATACAATGCAGAGGCTTAGAGTACCGGGAAATATTCCATACTTGACATATTGAAAACTATATTTTTTGTTAACACATTTAACAGCTTTAACATTAGATGTCATTAAACTAAAATTCACTTTTATATTTTATTTATATGTATAACTTTGCTCATAAATATGTGATTCTCAAATGTTAGGCTTTAGCTCTTGGTGACCCATTAGATATATAAACTTTAGACCTTTGACAGGTTGTTTCTTTCTGTATAGCGGAGATCTGTGCCTTACCAGCACCATGTGTCAGTCAATATGGACAGCATTAATGGGCAAAGTTAGCCAACACAGCACATCATCTAATTAATGCCACCTGTGCCATGCCATTTAAAAGAGCTATGGGAGTTCAACACTTGGATACTGGTGATGTGTGTGAGTGAACTCTGCAATGGACTGGTAACCTGTCCTTTGATGCTTCCTTCTTGGTGCCTGATCATGCTTGGCTGCTGCTCCCCTTAAACCCAAAATTGATAAATGACTTTGTAAATGTTATGTGACAATACTTTAAAAACTTTCAAATTCTAATATTAAAAACATAAATCTTAATTCAGAGTTGCAATTGGTTATATAGAATTACAGAAAAGTATGAACAGCATTCAGTAACTTTAAACATGGCACTGTGTTAGGATGCCACCTTTGCCACAAGTAAGGATGTGACATTTCTGATCAGCTGTGTCGAAGAGCATTGCCAGGTCAGCCACAAACTCAGTGCAGGGCCACCTTGTGGTGAAGCACGTAACAATTGCCTGTCCTCTGTTGCATCACTCCAAACAGCCTCTGGAAGCAACTTAAGAAAAGAACTGTGTGTTGGGAGCTTCACGAAAAGGTGTTTCATGGCTGAACAAGTGAACACAAGCCTAACATCATTATGTGCAACGCCAAGAGTCGACTGAAGTGACAAACTGCCACTGGACTCTGGAGCAGTGGAAATATGTCATCTGGGGTGAGGAGTCACACTTAACTATCTGGCAGTGTGAGGGATGAATTGGGGTTTGGTGGATGCCAGGAGAATGCTACCTTCCGGGCGGCATAGTATCTACTATAAAATTTGGTGTAACAGAAAATGTTGTTGGAGGTGGTTTTTCAAGGTTTGGGCTTGAAGGGTACTTACTGCTAATGCTACAGCATACAAAGACATTTTAGACAAGTGTGTGCTTCCAAATTTGTCACCACAGTTTGTGAAATGCCAATTGTTTCTGTCCCATCACAACATAACTGTGCCCCTGTGCACAAAGGCAGGAACTCGAGTAGCATGCACGGAGCCCTGACCTCCAGCCCACCATCTGCGGGCCTTGTTTTCTTGTCTTACATCAGAACCTGATCACACAAATCCTCTTTTGGTTGAATGGGCAGAAATTTCCACAGACACTGCAAAGTTTTGTGGAAAACCCTCCCAGAGGAGTGGAGGCTGTTATAGCTACATATTTTCATGTTTTGTTTTTTAAATTTTCAACTATAGTTTGATTTTATTCAAATTTCAGAGTATTTATTTATTAAAATTTCAGTTTATTATATTGCTATATGGAATTACAATAAGAAATCTTAAGAGCCTGCTGATTGCTCTCTTTCCTCTTTCAGCAAGTACAAAAACAGAATCTTTGCTGGCGCATTATCCTTGGATCCCAGGTTGCCGAGTTTGCATATTCTCTTAGGATGTCACCCATCTCTTTTCCACACTCCAGATAAACTTTCAGGTTTCTGCACCTAATTGGGATTCTGAGCTACTCCACATGAGAAAGAGAAAATATGGGAGATGAAAAGTCAGCACTTAAATATAAAAAAAGTCTTTTGATCTTGTATTAGTTATTCAACTATTCTTTGGTCTCCAAAAATCAGTTGTGACAAAAATGTTCAGTATGAAAAGAAGGATAAACTTTGAGTGTGCTGGCACTCTCCAGTCTTCATGTTGTTTTTTTAAGCTTTGCAGAACCAGTTACAAAAGTTCCTTTTCATGGGAAGGCTGTCCCTTCTAACATGAATGGATGAAATATTTGAAACACAGAACCATAACTAATGGTAATGGCATACATCCATAATATTTAGAAGTGTTTGTTACCAATCAAAGAACTGACACCTAAGGATGCTGCATTAATGTAGGATACAGGAGGAATTTCAAAACCAACAATTATCTTGACCAACTATTAGCAAAGAACAATGAATGGAGAGAAGGCAACTCTGAACCTTCAGCAGATTTTTCCATTTTCTTCAATTTATTTTGGTTAATCATAACTGACATCTGTGTTTGTTTAACAGTACTGGTTTTACACTTCACTTTCTTACCAAAAATTTGTTAGATGGTTTTTACAATATGTGTAAGCAATGTATTTTATTGATTTTTAGCATATGACATTGATCTACAATTCTAAATAATTTAAAAACAGTTTACCATAAATATTGCTTAGTCAAAGAAACTAAAGAAGATGCCTCATACCAAAGAAAATTTAAAAACTGGACAACCCATATTTTATCTTCTTATCTGCAATACATATGTTGCATAGAAAAGCTTTCTGAAAGTTTCTTTTCTATTTTAATTTTCATTACTTTTGAACAGATTAATGTAGGATGCCTAATTACTGTATTCTTTTCAAGGTCACTGGGGCTGGAGCCTATTCCTGCAGTACTAGGTGTGAGGCGGGAACCTGCCCTTAAATGTATGTATATATTATGGTCTACTGTGTACAGCTGTGCAAAATACTGTACATACAGTATAAGCTGGCCCAGTTTAGTGGGCTGAAATAACAGAAGTTTCCTTCTCCCTGGAACAGTTTAAAAAGCACGTTTCAGTGTCCACTTTTGAAAGCTTAAGGAATAATCCACTTGAAAAGATACTTTTTTTTTTTTTTTTTTTTTAAAAAGTCTGCTACATTCCCCATGCTGTTTGAAGTGATGTCCAAAAAAAAAAAATACTCCGTGGACGACGCCTTTCCTATTATCTCTGAACTGGACTATGACTTGTCGGACTCAGATTTTGATAGAAGTGATCGAAAACAAATGTGAGGTTCCAGCTTCAGCTGATTGGTCTCCAGCTAGTTGTGATACTGACAATGTTCGCCAGGGAGGACTGCCTCTTAACAATAAGAATGCAATGCACTGCAACCGTGACTGCCGCTGCTGCTGCCCCAGCCGTGCAAAGACAGCCTGGCAGCAAGCCTGCCACTCATTCTTGATAAACTGACAGCCACAGCATTCAGCAACAGACGTTTTATGTTGATTTTTGTGTGAAACCATTATTTTTTTGGAAGAAATATTCAACCCTCAAAGAATTAAGCTTGACAGGGGCCTCATGACCTTCCAGAATCTGATGGATAAAATGCTTACGCTCTATAATACCTAGAAAACTGACTATCTAGATGATATTATTGTATATTTCAGAACCTATGACATACCTGGGTTGGCTTACAGATCTTAAAAGAAGCAGGCCTACACATCAACTATATGAAATGTTTTTTGGTTTAACAGAAACTAAATATTTTAATTATGTTGTAGGCCAAGATCAAATCAAGCTACAAGGCTGTCCTCATCCCAGCACAAAAAGGAAAGTGTACACTTTCCTTGGACACATGGGATATTCTGGAAGGTTTGTAACTCTGCTTTCAGAAAGCTGGCCAATTCAGTGTTATATAACTAACAGAGAGAACAGGCATTCCAATACCTAGAGAAGGCCCCAACTGCTGAACCAAGTTTAATTGCTCCTGACTTTTCTTCATCTGGCAGGGATCCCAATCTTTGTTCCACAGAGCATATAACAGAAGGGCTTCAATTCCATTTAGATAAAAACATGCACAATAGTAAATTACATTTTGTTATAATCCACAGCAAAATCAATGACATCTTCTGTTTGTCTATTATTATTATTTCAAATAGCTGTTACCAGCTACCTAAAATTATGTTTATTCACCTCTGCCAGCACAGCAACTGCTTCCACTGTTTGAGAGCTCTACTACACATAACCATGCCATTCCACCTGAAATACAAGTTGTCTCTGTGCATTGGTTCAAAGTAACGGACTGATCAGAGAGAATTGCACATCAGATCAGATCAGAAGCGTCTACCTCCCCTTGGTCAAAATGTACCTGCTCTTACGAGTGCTATAATTTACATGTCTTCACAGTTCAGTTTCCCATATGATGAAATAATAATAATACATTTTATTTATATAGCAGCTTTCCCACCCTCAAGATCCAGTTAAGAGGGCTTTTCAACAGAAGACATGTAATAGATTTTCCCTCTTTTGCCATACAATCATCTTTATTCAGTAAAGGTTCAGATAATCTAGTGTTTCACTCGCAATTTAAATTGAGCTACTCATGGGTCATTTCTGTGGCATTATATCTTAACCACATAAGCATATTTGTGGGTTCATTTGGGCAGCCACAATATGCTCATTTATGTGCGCAAAAATTGAATATGATTTGTGATGGACATATTTGTAAAAATGAACATTTTGTATTATTCAGGAATCATTCCTGCTTTGAACCCTATGCCCTTGTTGGGTTAGGCTCCAGCTCCCCTGTGACTCTGTGCTGTATAAAAACAGTTTAGTAAAATGGATGGATGGATAGATGCATATAAATTATATTCACTGTCAAATGTATTCAATTTTAAAACATCCCACTTACATGAGAAGTACACCCCACTACCAGTATCATAAATGTTTTTCCTTATACCTCCTGGAAAGCTGGTCTTCCTTATCCTGGGAACGTGTTGAGGTCTCCCCTATAGATGTGGTACCAGCAGGTAGTTGGTTTAATTGGTCCATCACTTCCAGGCCACTTTCCTCTGCAATCTGCATAATTAAGCTATCTACTTGTTCTTGTGGCGTGGTCAAGGTTGTTGCTGAGCTCATGGAGTCCTCCATCACCTACAACATAAAAAAGCAGAGATCCTTAATTCACCCATCAGCCACAACATTAACACTGCTGACAGATGAAATGAATAACTTTTATTATCTTGTCACAATGGCACCTGTCAAGGGGTGGAATATATTAGGCAGCAGGTGAACAGTCAGTTCCCAAAGGTGATACAGTGGAACCTCGAGATACGATCACCTCTGTATACGAGAAATTCAAAATACGAGGAAAGTATGAGCGAAAAATTCAGATCTAAATGCGAGCATTGGCTCGCGCCACGAGCCAGGCTGTGGGTATAGCTCGCGGCTTAGCGAGGGGGCGTGGTAGCAGTTGCGAGCCGCGATCTGCGGTGTCTGCGTTTCTCACTTAAGTGCACAGGTGGGAAACTGCCCACATCCATGATTGTTCCTGTGGCTGATGGGCTGCAGCTATATAGAGAAGCGCGAGCCGGTTAAGGGGGAGAGAAAGAAAGAAAGAAAGAAGAGAGCGCGCGCGCGCGAAGGCAGGCAGGCGGTGCGGGAGAGCGAGCGAGCGAGTGCAGGCTCACGTGTAGCTGAACAGTGAGCTGAACAGGCGAGCCAAACAGCAGAAGCAGGACGGTGTAGAGAAGGTCAGCTGCATTAAGAGTGTCTCGCCTGTTGCAGAGCCCGCAGGTGAGACGCTAACAGAGAAGAAGCACCGGGGATTGTCATCTGTTTTTTAAAGACTGCATCCTTTTGAGGTTTTAACCTCGTGTTAAAGGATTGTTATTCTTGTGTATTTTAAACCTCCACTTCACAACTGTTTTAAGGATTATTTATTTAAAGATTTATTGAATGCTCTACTGCACTTTGGACATCTGTTTTGATTCTTTTAATAATCAGTTATATTATTTACCAGTGTTATTTATTAAAGGTAGACTACAGTATATATAATTTATCAGTGTTATTTGTTAGGAAAATTGATTTTTATGTTAATATATTTGGGGTGCGGAACGGATTAACTGGATTTCCATTATTTTCAATGGGGAAGTTTGTTCTAGATACGAGAAATTCGCTATACAAGCTCAGTGCTGGAACGAATTAAACTCGTATATAGAGGTTCCACTGTATACTGAAAGCAGGAATAATGGGCAAGTGTAAGTATTTGTGCGAGTTTGACAAGGGCCAAATTGTGACAGCTAGATGACTGAGTCAGAGTATCTTCCAAAAAGGCATGTGGAGTGAAGGCTAGCCCATCTGGTCCGATCAAATGGAGTACAAATTTTTGAAAAACTTTATGCTGGCCATGAGAGAAATGTGCCAGAGCACTCAGGGCATCTCAGCTTGAATGCTCATGCTGACTCCTGTTCACTGCTGAAAGCGCCCAAAATGGGTATTTGACTGTCAGAACTGGACCATGGAGCAATGGAAAAAGGTGGCCTGATCTGATAATCACGTTTTCCTTTAGATCATATGGATAACCACGTGCATGTGCGCTATTTACCTTAGGAAGAGATGGCAGCAGGATGCATTATGGGAAGATGGCAAGCCAGCAGAGTCACTGTTCTGCTGGGAAACCTTGGGTCTTAACATTCATGTGGATATTACTTTGGCATGTACTGCCTAATCAAAGATTGCTGTAGACCACATAAACCCCTTTGTGACAATGGTATTCTCTGATGGCGGTGACCTCTTTTAGCAGGACAATGCGCCATGTCACACAGGTAAAATTGTTCAGGAATTGTTTGAGGAACATGACAAAGAATTTAAGGCGTTTCCCCAGATCTCAGTCCAATCAAGTATCTGTGGGATGTGTTAGAAAAACAAGTCTGATCCATGGAGGCCCCACCTCGCAACTTTCAGGACTTAGCAGATCTGCTATTAATGTCTTAGTGCCAGATACCACAGGATACCCTCAGAGATCCTGTGGAGTCTATGACTCGATAAGTTAAAGCTATTTTGGTGGCATGAGGGAGACCTACATAATATTAAGCAGATAATTTTAATGTTATACAGTTACATACAAATCCACCATATGTTTCAAGATATTTCCTTTAATGTCACATAACATTTTGGGATTGATAGAACAAGCATAACTAGAAAAGTTATTATACCTGAGTAAATGTTTAACATAATCTTTATGGTATTAACTGTACATTTTGTTAACAGTTTAAATTTGTATTTCAGTACATGAGAATACAGACAGTGAAAGAAGGGCGGGAAAATGGTACAAGGATGAATGTCTTAAAGCAACAGTGAAGTATGGTGTCTGTTTTCGACTGCATTTCCACAAACGGCTTTGGAGATTTGATCAAAACTGATAGGCCCCTCACTTTTGAGAAATATAGGCAGAATCTCATCCATCAGATCTAATTATGCAATTTTCATTATGTTACAACTTCTTAAGTTTATTACATAGAGAATTCACAAAAAATTCTTTTTGTTGCCGATAGATGGCAGCACCTGCCCTGCATTCGTTTATTGCAAGATATTTCGAACAAATCTTTTGTCTTGCATTGTTTTCCTGCATTGCATTAAAAGTTGCATAATTAGATCTGGACCACCCTATATCAGAGAAACATCTGATGGGTCCTAAGGTCATTTTGCAGAATGACAATGAACCTACACACATGGACAAAAATCATAAAAAGCTATATGTAGCAAGAAGAGAAACAAGGAATCCTACAACAGATGGTACGGCCCCAACAGAGCTCTGATTTCATCATCGTCAAGCCAGTGTGGGGTTGCTTGTAGAGACAGAAGCAGGTAAGACAGCCAAAATATTGACTGCAACTGTGTCAAGTTTTACAAAAGGCTTGGAACAACCTAACACGTAGTACCTTCAGAAACTGCAGAGAATAAAAAGGGTGCTTACACCAAGTACTGATTTCATGTATGTTTTTGTTTCTGTCTTCTGCATTTCCTAGGGGGTTCAGTGACAAAAACTACTCATGGCATTATTTGTAAAAACAGTCCCACAATTACAGCATTTTATCATTTTTCTCTCTCTATATATATATTATATATATAGGTACAGTGGAACCTCGGGTCACAAACATCTCAGACCACGTATAAATTGGGTAACGAGCAAAAAGTTCGGCAAACTTTTGCATTTGTTCACGACCACACACTCAGATGATGAACAAGCCAGGTTCCCTTCCGGTTCATACGCGCTGATGATCTCCGCACGTGTTCAGTCTCTCCCTGTGCATTCCCTGTGCAGCAAGGGCGAGAGAAAGAGTGAGCGAGCGAGCGAGAGAGAAAGGGAGGGCTGGCCGCATAAAGCCGAGAAGGCAGTTATAGAATTGACCGGGCTTGTTTTTAAAGAGACTGATTCTAGCATTGTTTTAACCTTGTTGTATTTAATGAAGACTTTTTTCTATTGGATTTTAACCTCCACTTCACTTCTGTTTACAGCGATCGGTCCGTAGGGTGCATTGTTACTTTTCTTGGTTGTTCATTAAATTACGGATTTTTCAAATGTTCATGTTTTTCCCTGTGCTTAAAACTCATAAAAAAAAAAGTGTTTACAGCAGTGGTTCGTAAGGCTATAGCGTGAATTCTTGCAATGTTCCTTTTCTCTGTTCAAGGTTTTCTAAGAGTTATTCAATGTTTTTACATTTAGTTTACTATTATACTTAACTATTTTTGTGCTTAAAAATCTTTAAAAAAATATACATACAGTTCGTACGGTCTGGAACAGATTAATTGTATTTACATACAAATCCTATGGGGGAAATTACTTCGGGTCACGACCAAAGTTTTGGAACGAATTACAGTCGTGACCCGAGGTTCCACTGTATATAGACACACACACACCATTGGTGAAAATTTTTAGTGAATAACCTGAACTGGTAAAATTTTAAGTTGTACATAAAGGCCTTTTTCAGGGAACAAGTAATGGATTAATGGCTTACAAGCTTTTCTGCAGCAGTGGAAGTGAGCTGAGCCTTGAAAGTTGATGCAAACAATTCCTACAGGTGTACCAACTTTTGCTGATTTTATACTGACAAAGGGCTTGTAAATATACAGTGAGCAATACAGGAACAAACTGTGTTGCTACACACTCTGAAGCATATACACACAGCATATGTTTATATATTTACATTAAAATGCAGCCATTAGTTGCCTTTTTAAAGGAGCAGGCCATTTGTGTTAACAAGTAGAAGTGCCTAATAAGGCAATGCCTATGTGCATTCCACACTAATGTGTAAAGAACACTAACAACTATGTGGAAAAAAAATTTGTCTTTGAATGTTCTTTGGAAATCAGGTGCCAACCATTCCCTACTGCAAACTCAATGCACTCACAGAAATTTTAATAGATGTATTAATAAGTGCAGAAACAGCTTATGTGGCAGAAACGAAGTGCAGGTGGTTTTCATCTGAAGAAAAATTAAAGGAGCAGTACAATGCATTTAAAAAAAAAAAAAGTCTAAAGTTGTATAAAGATGCATTCCAGAAAATTTAAATCACGTTCCAAGCATTAAAATTCAAAATTTCACTTTGTCACCTTTCTATCCCATTCTAAACACTCAAGCTATGAAAGAGCAACATAATTGGTATGGGGCAATGTAGAACCAAGGTGTGAAATATCATTTTGGGTAGTGATTTTCCAAATTAACTCTTAGGACCCCAGAACGCCTCCAAATCAAAACTATAGAGTTCTCTAAAAGTAAATTCTTTAAATAAGCTATGGTGTTCTAGCCTCGCAGTTAGGAGACCCGGGTTCACTTCCCGGGTACTCCCTGCGTGGAGTTTGCATGTTCTCCCTGTCTCTGCGTGGGTTTCCTCCGGGCGCTCCGGTTTCCTCCCACAGTCCAAAGACATGCAGGTTAGGTGGATTGGTGATTCTAAATTGGCCCTAGTGTGTGCTTGGTGTGTTTGTGTGTGTCCTGCGGTGGATTGGCACCCTGCCCGGGATTGGTTCCTGCCTTGTGCCCTGTGTTGGCTGGGATTGGCTCCAGCAGACCCCCGTGACCCTGTGTTTGGATTCAGCGGGTTGGAAAATGGATGGATGGATGGTGTTCTAAACCATTCAGTGCTCATTACTGAATTTCCTACAAAATAGGCTAAAATAAGAATTCAGAAAGTGGTAATTGTTAGGGTGTTTCCTTTTATTTTCAATTTCTTTATCCTTGAAATGGCAAGATTGTGTCCTTCATGTCTTTAATTAACTACATCTGCAGCGCTGGTCTGTGGCAGGGTAGCTTTAATAACATTTCATTTGTCCAGGTTCAGAATGAAGAAAAAAAAAAAAATTCTCTGCTCATATATTCTGGATTTACTTTTAAAAACTTCAAAGAGAAGAATGAACATGTCACAAATGGTTTTGCTGTTGTTGAAGTGAGCACTGGTCAGAACGACAAGGTAGCATGGATTTCAGTTGCAGACAGCATATCCTTGTGCGATGTAATCAGTTTATATAATATCCTATTTGTTCCTTACTGATAACATTCTCTATAGGTAATTTATTGTACAATCCATTCTACGCATACATATACATATATACAAACACACACACACACACATATATATATACATATACATATATACATACACACACACACACACAAACACTAGGTGGCTTTGCCCCCTGCTCACTTCGCTCGCCCACCCCCCTTCCAGCCCTCCCCAACCGGGGCATGCTACACACCAGCTACTTCATGTCTATGCCTCTCACATTATGAGTGAGTAAGTAAATAAATAAAGAAAATATCTTACTTTGGAGGGTGGCATGCTTTTAAATGCACTAATATAGGCCAAGTAGAAGACAAAAACTAGAAAACAGCGATATCGTCTAATCATGTCACACTTTAATAATTTAGGATTAATTCATAGTTAAGAATAGCAAAAAAAAAAACAACAAAGATAAGCTTGCGGGAGCAATTTAAATATTATGACTAAGCAGAGCCTAAAGAATAGACTTAGGTGTAGAATTAATGTCACATTGAGATAAGTTGATTTCCAAGACAGGGTCTTCTTCAGCAATGATACTAAATATTTTGCTCCATGAAAACAGAAATTTCACTAAAGTATTTTTTATGAAGTAGTCAGCAATAAGCCAATGACTACTAGACTAAAAAGCAGAGTGTATAGCAGATGTAGTAAAAAGAGGCTATTGGGACACACAAAATTTATGGCAGCATTCCCCAAGCAGTAAGATTATTTGCAGACTGCTTGCTTCTAGCTTTTAGGAGGTGTCAGTTGGTCAGGCAATACTGTCAATTTATCAAATAAACTAGCTGTGCTACTCATCTAAGACAGGCTGAAATCTAAGTAATCAACATATACCTCTGTGTTAAAGTTTCTAGTGCACCATGCAGTGCATTTGTTTATGTTATATGCTATTCAATATGGGAGTTGTAAAAGCAGTGTTAATGTTTGTAATGTGGCATCCATTGGAATGACAAATGCAATGTATATGTCTATTATATGCCATCTGGTATGGGAATCAAAAAAAAAAAAAACTTAATGTTTGTGATGTGATGTGCCATGTACTAAAATTACAAATGTATAGCATTTTATTACTAAAATGTATTCCATCTTTTGGAATAACAGAAAAATAGCACTCGGACAGACACATACACACGAACACAAGTCTCCTTACTGCGAAGAAGCAGTGCTTACCACTACACCACCATGCTGCCCCCTTTAAATAAGGTGGATTTTAAAAAGGCATTCATGGAGTAACATTCACTTGGCTTCAGGAACTTAACTGACTGGAAACTGAGTGATTTTAGTTTTTTTAGATACTTCATCAAAGAGGCAAGTATCACGTTTTTACTTATTACAAATTTTTGTAACACTGAGGTATGTACAAAAGTAACAGGCAGGCATAATAGAATGCAATTACATGTGTTAGTAAAATATATTAAATACATGCTTTTTTACGAGTACAGTTAAAAATGTAGCCCAAGTAGGTTTGTGAAGGCTTCATAGCAGATTCCAATTCAAGTAATCTGAAAATACCATTAATTGATATCTTACTGTTAGTAGTTGGTTGTAGTGGGTCTTTAATCAATTGTAGTATAAAGTTCTCAAACACTGCATTTTTGAAGTCCCTGATGGAGACTTGAAATCTCTATTGAAGTCTCTAGATAAAATTCCTACTATGATGCAAGGTTGGAGCTTTGCCGATAAATTATAATGTCAGAGAAATGTTTAATCATTACAATGTGCAGATAATGCAACTGTGAGGTTGTTTTAGCGTAATATAAATACAGAGTACATTGTTATTCACTCCATGCTTACAGAGTGATGCTAACATAATTCATTTTCTCTTACATTCATGTCTAGACAGATTTTTATTTTAAACATTCAGTTAATTTATCCCCAGTATCAAGAGAAATGAGCTGGGGTACAAGTGATGTTGTATTATGGTCTGTTTTACTATCAGCAATAGCTGTCAGACAAGTAAAAGAGGAAAATACACGAACTATACAAGAAACAGTAACCTCTCTTAAAGGTAAACTTGAAACAGTAAACTAATCTGTAATTGAGGTTGCACAGAATGTTTCTCAGTTTTAAGATAGAGGAGTTTGAAAATTAGCCAATGCTTTTCAATGGAAGATTTTGAAATTTCAAAAATTTGCACAATGCACTCTGCTTGAGTTAACAGAATTAAAACTGAACTTCCCTAACAAAGTTTCTTGAATGAATGAAGACAGCCTTGTAGTTAACATGAATATATATTCATTAGCCTGAAGTACCTTAAAAAAAGTCTGCTAACACCCATATTACTGGAAATATTATACTGTTTTATTACATTTGTAACTAAAAATTCATAAATATTTTTGACAAGCATTAGTTCTGAGTACTGCAATTTCCAGATGTCCCATTTATGAAGTATGTCATGTTCTTTTTAAAGTATTAGTTTTGACTTGGGATTAAAAGTACCATATTCAGTGTCTGCTTTACTAAGAATTTGAGAAAGACTTATCTATTTCTGATAAGATTAATTTAAGGCATGTAACACACTCCGAGGAAAAAGTCAAGATTATAAACAAAGATGTACAATTTAGCTGAAGAAAGTATTCCAAACGTTTTATTATTTTTACAGCATGGATCAATGCTGTATCTAAATTAGATTTTTTTTTTGCCATTCTCGAACAAAAATGACTAAATAATGTAATTTTTTTTTCTAAAAAATATCCAAAATTATAAATTCAACTATCAAGGAACAGTATTTACTACAGGCTTTTAAAAAAGTGCAAGACAAAATAAACACGATAAATGGTTTATAGCATATAGAATATTGTATACTATGCTGTATTTTAGCTCAGCTTGAGTTGTTAATGTACAGTAAAGAAAAATGAAAGCACAATGACATCATGGCCACATGCAAACATTAAAAAAGAACTCTAAAGCTTTTTACAGCTAAGATATAGAGCAAAATATCTGTCACTTAAATGAAAAATGAGTCTAGTTAAACTATTTATTAATATTTATAGTTGAAGTCAGAAGTTTACATCCACTTAGAGTGAATTCTTTAAAATTCACTTTAAACCCCCTCCACAGATTTAACACTAACAAACTACAATTTTGGCATATTGTTTAAGACCTGCTGGAAAAAAAATAATTTTGCCCTGCACAAAGTAGATGTCTTATAAGATATGCCCAATTTATAGTTTCTTACTGCAAAATCTGTGGAATGGTTATAAAATGAGTTTAAACAATTCAACATAAGTTTATGTAAACTTCTGACTTCAAATGTAATACACCATTCTTCACTCTCCAAAGAACAGCAGAGCTTAAAACGCAGCTTTCATCCCTGAAAAGGTTGCGCACCCTTGTGGTCAATAAAGATGATGGACTTTTAAAACTGAACATAAATGAATACTCCACCCAAAAATGGCAATTTTTATATGTTGCTTATTCCATGTAGTTTGTAGTGATGGTGGAGAAAACAAATAACCATGTTTTCATGCAGAATGGAGATAAAAATGTTCTTGATACAGAATAAGTCTACAGTAACCAACACTGGACAATAACAAACAAAATCAAAAAGGTCCATGAGGGAAAAAAAAAAACCTCACATTACTTGAGTCACTCAATGTGACACGTGAAGTCTGCCAGTCATATGCTCACAATATCCCAAGCAAATGTATTTTTACTAAAATACTGCTAAATAAGACACTTCTGGTATACAATTTAAAGCATTTGAATTGTAGACCAGCCTCCTGTCATTAGTCATATTAATATCTATACCCACACCTGGAGTACTTTATTATTATTTAGGAACAGGCAGTAAAACTGCACGGATGAATTGACATTCTGTTTATTGAAGCATCTCAGAAATGTACAAGTCTGAGACTTATTCTCTTCCTGATAATGTTTCACTTGCTTTTATTTAACATTTAATCCTTAGTTGTGCACATCTCCTAGTGAACTTTGCACTGTGAAGCACAATGTTAGCCAATGAATAAGCTCTTATTGGTGTAGACCAGGGGTAGGCAATGTCAGTCACGGAGAGCCTCAGTATCTGCAGGTTTTTGTTTCAACCCAGTTTCTTAATGAGAAGTCAATTATTGCTGATGAAGCACTTATTGCTTAAGTTACATTTTAATGCTTCATTTTATTGGTCTTGCTTGTTAAGGTTCACCACCCTTAATTGCTTATTTCAATCTTAAAAAGCAGCATTCAGTGTTTTAACGGCTCCTTATTAGCAAAAAGATGTAAATGACAAAGCAGCCAACAGTTCTCCATCTAGCTTGTTTCTATTTACATCTGTGTGTTCATCATGCACGGTTTGATTTAATAAAAATTTAACGATCCATTTTAGGCTTCAAATCGTTTGAATGATATCCTTGAAAAGGAAAAAATCTATGATATAAGAACCTTACATTGCAGACTAACAAGCCATAGAATTCAATAAGGTCCAAGACTGGCAAAAATTGGTTTCTAATTAAGCAATTGGGTTGGAATGAAAACCTGTAGCCACTGCGGCTCTCCAGGTCCGACATTGCCCACCTCTGGTGTAGACTCATGACCAACTAATCGAGGGTGGATTGGGGGTGCTGAAGGTCTAACAGAAAATGCTCTTGTGAACTCAAATGGAAGTGATTTATTCAAGAATATTATAATAAAAATACATGTGTTACAAACATATAACTCAATGGTGCCTCATGTGGATTATGTGACACGAGTAACAGAACATGTTTTCACGTACATTTGATATTGTTTGCTGTTGATCAACATTGGCCATGCTAGACATGCACAAGTTTTTTTTTTTTTTTAAAACTCTGATCTACATGGAAACATGAAATAATTTTTTTCTCAGCTATTACTACAAACTATATGTAGTAACAAATATATATAGATATATATATATATATATATATATATATATATATATATATAATTTAAAAACTTTTAGGTACAGAATTCCTTTATTTGTCTTTTAATTGGAAGAATGGAGTTTCTAATTCACTGTACTAGATCTGGTTATTATGCATTCAGTGCCAGTACAGGTAGAATGGCTGTTTTGCCTGCATTCACACTAAATTTGGCTTCATTTTAAATGAGCCCCAGATAACTAAGAATGAAGTTTTCTATATACCAAATTATCTTTAAGTCTAACTGTACCCTACCAACTGTGCTCAAGGTCCCTCTACCCACAAACCATATGAAATAATTTCTTGATAAGAAAAGGCCTCCATTTTTGATGCCCTCATTTCTTTAGCTTAACTTATGGAAGCATTAGACCCCTGAGATTAGTAATGTACCAGAATAAATGTTCTTATTATGGAAACAAATGCTCTTCTCCTCTTCAATATGATCAATGAAGCTATTTAATCCTGTTATTTAAAACCAAGAAGTCATAACCTTACTTTTAAATCAAACCAGCTATCAGCCAAGGTCACTGCCCGTACATTGTCACTTGTAAATAATCCATACTAACCAGTCTGACTTTATTTTTTTGGTTAGCATCCAACAACATGACAACAGATCTTACACATTACACTGCATCCGTAGTTATCCCAGCTTCTCTTTTTCCCCTGGACATGGATAAGCCATCCAATTGTATAAACTGGCCTTTCTTATGGCAGCACATGCATAGAATGGGCTTTGATGAGATGTTTAAATGTAAATTTGATTGGGACTTCATACTCTTCTCCCGACTCCTGACAAGTTATAATTTGCATTCCTTTCCCATTACTAGAGAAGCCAGGTAGTGCTGCTCCATTTCCCCTTCTTAAATTATCTCTCAAGTTACTTACAATTGCCATGCAAAACTCACAACTTATAACACTGATTATAATTACCCTAAGTTCTTGTCTATAAGCCGCGGCTTATCTAAGGAAAAAAGTTGTGAAAATGAAAAAATAGAATATCGGCTTATACATAAGTCCGGCTTGTACAGTAATCCCTCCTCCATCGCGGGGGTTGCGTTCCAGAGCCACCCGCGAAATAAGAAAATCCGCGAAGTAGAAACCATATGTTTATATGGTTATTTTTATATTGTCATGCTTGGGTCACAGATTTGCGCAGAAACACAGGAGGTTGTAGAGAGACAGGAACGTTATTCAAACACTGCAAACAAACATTTGTCTCTTTTTCAAAAGTTTAAACTGTGCTCCATGACAAGACAGAGATGACAGTTCTGTCTCACAATTAAAAGAGTGCAAACATATCTTCCTCTTCAAAGGTGTGTGTGTCAGGAGCACAGAATGTCACATAGATAGAGAAAACAATCTCTAGCAAACAAATCAGTGGTGCTGTTTGGCTTTTAGGTATGCGAAGCACCGCGGCACAAAGCTGTTGAAGGCGGCAGCTCACACCCCCTTCGTCAGGAGCAGGAAGAGAAAGAGAGAGAGAGAGAGACAGAGAGAGAGAGAGAGACAGGGACAGAGTTTGTTTTTCAGTCAAAAATCAATACGTGCCCTTCGAGCTTTTAAGTATGCGAAGCACTGTGCAGCATGTCTTTTCAGGAATAAGCTTTACAAAAGATAGCAACGTGAAGATAATCTTTCAGCATTTTTAGACGAGCGTCCGTATCGTCTAGGTGTGCGAACAGCCCCCCTGCTCAATCCCCATACGTCAGGATCACAGATAGTCAGCGCAAGAGTGAGAGAAAAGTAAGCAATCTAGCTTCTCAGCCATCTGCCAATAGCGTCCCTTGTATGAAATCAACTGGGCAAACCAACTGAGGAAGCATGTACCAGAAATTAAAAGACCCATTGTCCGCAGAAATCCGTGAACCAGCAAAAAATCCGCGATATATATTTAAATATGCTTACATATAAAATCACAATTTAAATGACCGCTACGCGCGCGTGTTGACTTGGCGACGCCCAGAGCAGAAAGAACGCGCTCCGGCCGCTCCAACCGCGCCATGCGGGGAGTGAGAGAGACGCCAATATCTCACACTCTCTCCCCCCTTAAAGAAATTAAATGGGTGCGAGTGAGACCACTGACCTCCCTCCCTTCTATTAGTTATAGGTTATAGTACGTTCGGCTTATCCATGAGTCCGGCTTATCTATGATACGATTTTATTTTAAAAATTCGTATGATTTTTGGTCTCCGGCTTATACATGAGTCCGGCTTATAGACAAGAACCTAGGGTATCAATACCCATCGTAAAATATCTTCATATGCAGATCATGTCCTTCTTTATTTAGGTAGTGTCCCATTCAAAATTTGTGTTTAAAATTTATTCAAGGAATTTAAAATCTTGCTAAGATACAAAACTAACTCTACAGTAAAGTTCTTCTCTTTTAAAGGCCCCTGTTTCAACGCCTCCTTCCCCTCATTCATCTTTGTGACAAATAATATCTGATATTTTATAAGTGGATATATCTGCCTCAGTCACCAATAAATCCTCTAATTACAACCACTGTGTCTTCTCTAATGGAAAAACCTCCACTAACAACAGTCTCTCACTCTACTTTCAATCTGGTCTTGCCATTATCAAAAGGAACCCTGAACCTCATTTTAATCAAATAAACATTATGGTCACTCTCTATTGTCTCATTAAATACTAGACTGAAGTCAGGTTATTGACTTTCAAGTATTTGCAGAAGAAACCTCGCCATAAGCAATAAATCCTAGTTCACAACAGACTGCATGCTGAGGAACCTTCACCTTCCGCCTTTTTTAGCCATGGCTATGTCCTCTTTACCACCAACCTTTGTAGCTTTTCACCGTCATTGAGTACTCCAATACTTCTTCATTTTTCTTTCAAGGCATGCATTTGCTTCTCTATGTGTAAAACTTTTCAGGGTCTACATGGGAAATATTTTGTCAAATGCCATCAGTGTGTTGCCATGTGGAGGAGTTCCTGGCATCTTTTGGAAGACAACATACAAACACATCTATCTTCTGCAATGTTGCCCCCTCTATAGGTGGCCAGAGCTGTTTTTCCTTCTTTTGGCAAGCACTCTAATCTGCATAACTGGTGATCTGTCTGATAGCTCAGGACTTATGACATTCCACTAGTTACAGATATATTTCAGTTTCCCCTGGAATGATATTCTACTTCTAACAACTTAGATCAGTGCTCGGGAAATATAGGGTTGCTCTAATGGCCCTTCTATCTATTCATCCACTATATTATATTCCTTGCATATTTTGACTCAAGGTAGATACAAAAAACTATTACTTACTCATTACTTTTTAAAGCGTCTTACAAGCCTTTTTCCCAAATGTTACTTTGGTCCAGAGTCTTTTCTCTCCTCTCCTCTCCATTATTAGAAAATGCAAAACTAAAAATGCTACCTTAGATGATTTGCATTTGGCTTTAATGAATACAAAAGCCAGATTCTTCTTAAGATTAGGAGTATACACATGTAGAAAAAATGTCAATTGCCTTTTTGGCACTGTATTCTTGTACTGTATTATTTAGATTGAAGAGGTTTTTTTTGTTCTTTTAAAATTATTAATGACATTTAAGTATGTTAACCTAACATATACTCATAGATACATACTATAGATCTGGACAGAGAAACAGAGTATTTTATTTCATTAATAAATTAGTCACTTAGCCCTCTCTACAATTTGTTTAAAATAAGTTATGTTATTTACGAATTTTACGCATAGTTTTTTTCTTTGATCTACCCATCACATGAAAGATTTAATTAAGATGCTTCAGTTTACACAACAAAAAATTGTAATGAACATGTGACAGTATTTATTTTACTTGTATTCTAATAAAGTTATTAAGGCTTAAATATATTTTAAGGTGCACCTTTTATCCAAAGTTAATGCAAGGACTGCCTTAAAAGAATATACAGAGTGTGGGACGTTTGCTTCAGATAACTGAATAAATGAACTGCAAACATCAAGTTGCCATATCGATACATGTTTAAGATATTGTAAAAATCCTGTTCCACAAATCAATACAAATAACATTGGACATAGAAAGTGTTACAAACATTACAATAATAGACCAACATTTAACATTTCACTAAATAAGCATGTATTAATTACCCAAGTCTAAAGCACACTTACTTGAGTCTGCAGCACAATTTACATTAAAGCAAGTCATATATATGACAAAATTCATTATATTTAAACTTTAAAGTCTAAATAAATACTTAAGGTAATACAGAGAACAGATTACTTTCCCTCTAGAGTTAATACTTGTTTTTTTAATATGTGTAAATGCACTCAAGTCAGATTGTGACTTACGCTAAGATATATGGTTAAGAAACTAAGAATATGGCATAAAGTTTTCCTCTTGACACTTCCCCCTAGATGACAATTCTCATATGCTATAGAATTCTCAAAGGGAATGACCTACTTTAAAATGTGTTCAGCAAAATATAGTACAAGCAATAAAAAGTTTGTGTTATATATATATATATATATATATATATATATATATATATATATATATATATATATATCTTTGCAGAGGGAGAAGTACAATGTTCTGGAATGGCTGTCACAGTCCCTTGACTTGAATATCATCGAAAATCTATGGGATGATTTGAAGCAGGCTGTCCATGCTCCGCAGCCATCAAATTTAACTGAACTGGAGAGATTTTGTATGAAAGAATGGTCAAAAATACCTCCATCCAGAATCTAGAGGCTCATCAAAGGCTATAGGAGGCGTCTAGAGGCTGTTATATTTGCAAAAGTACTGATGTAATATCTCTGTTGGGGTGCCCAAAATTTATGTACCTGTCTAATTTTGTTATGATGCATATTGCATATTTTCTGTTAATCCAATAAACTTAATGTCTTAATGTCACTGCTGAAATACTACTGCTTCCATAAGGCATGTCATATATTAAAAGGAAGTTGCTACTTTGAAAGCTCAGCCAATGATAAACAAAAATCCAAAGAATTAAGAGGGGTTCCCAAACTTTTTCATATGACTGTATATAGACATAGATATATCTATCTATCTATATATCTATCTATCTAGAATTCAAAAGTGGAGGGGGTCATCCACAGAGTGAAAGCAGAATGGACCAAATATAAAAAAAGAACAATAATGCTTCAATAATTTGAACATTCTTATGGAGTTTGCCTGCTTTTTGCAAAACAACATACAATGTTTCATTATACAGCTTAAGAAATAGGACAGTAAGACATTAAAATAATTATATAAACCACCTAAGAAACAAAGTGAACAGAAAGAATTTGATAAAACTGGATCACTTACCGAAGTGTGAACGTCTAGATTCTGAACCTGGTTTTCAAACTTGTCCATTACAGCCGACACTTTCTGCAAATCCATTGAGCTCAGAGCTTTGTCTAGGGCTTTAGTTACCTGAGCCATGTTCTTAGTAACCTGAAGAAGTAGACAAAAAAAGTTCGGTTTTATTCCATGAAACAGATATTTCGAATCTACCCCAACTATGACTGTATTAGCAACACACCCTATGAAGGTCGTCTGGCCACTAGGCATAAGCCAGCAAACATCACACTATCCCTCAGGCATGGCTCCAACAGTAGGCTCTGCTATTCCCTGTTTATAGAGTTTAAAAATATCAATTATTAACAGAATAGCTGCCTATCTAGAATGAAAGGAGCCAGATGATCCAGTTTGGCCATGCGGTTAGAATGACTAAAGATGTGTATCAGTCACAACATCCCACTCAATGAAGACCCAGGACAAAAACAGATTATATGTCTTGGCTGTTCTGGGAACACCAGGGAAATTCTTCATAACAAGTTAAGATTGTTGCTGGGTATAGCTTGGTCTGGTTTGTTCAGCTTGCTGTGTTGCCAAAATTACCCTCACCAAAACATCCATTTCAAAAGTAAACTGAAGAAATCATATCTAAACCACAGGATAACCAAGTTTTATATATTGTTACAAAATGCAAGTTTAGATATTGGACAACTAATAAATGCAAATCTTATCTTTGTTTAATACATTAAGTACAGTTGTATACAAAATATTACATAGTACAAAAAAGAAGTACATTTTATTTTTATTTCTATTTTCAATATGATGGTGTGGAATATATTTTCCATCTTTCACTGATTGGAACCAAATTCGATTATGAGCCTTCTTTGCCTTCTGTAAGTAGTGTACATATTTTCTACATCCTAGTTTCCTTAATCGGTCCAAAGAAGTGATTTCAGGCTGAATGAAGATTCCTGCTGTTGCGGTAGGAGCACAAGGCTGCCAGGTTAGGCTCAGGCTTTCTGTCTCCACTTTTTAACATATGCTAAGACAACTAACGAGGAAAAAAATAAAAATAAAAATGGACATGTGCATGCTTAAGTAAAGATCTACACTTTTCAGATTTATATTTCATGTACAATGGGGGGGGGGGGGGGGGGGAAGAAATGCCCCAGCCATGGAAGTTCTTTTTTTCAGCACCTTACAGTAACTGCTCAAGATGCTAACAGATTTGCTAAGAGAAGCTATTATATACAGTATGCATCTGGCAGAAGTAGGCTTTAATAAACCGAAGAAAGCTAATACAATGTTCTGGCTATATTAAGAATTCTTAAAAATGTTGCTCAATAAATGTGAGAGTCAATTTTCTAAATACTGGTATTTCTAGTTTTCTGAACACATAACCAGACATTTTAATGATGGTAGCCATCTAATCATTCTGTAGCAATGCTACATATGAGGTTGTCCTTTTTATTACAATACGTCCTGTTATTGTTAAGTGTCTGATACTGGCTACACAGATGCCTGGAATGTAAAAGAAATTCAATAACATTATCCCATAATTAAAAAAAAACACTCATCACGACATGATAGTATTTTGTCCTCAAAATGGCATGTGCTAGAAAACTGATTGGTACTTCAGAAGGAAGTGAAAATTCTAAACTTACAAAATAGTTTGGAAACCTTACCTGTTTATTTTGACTTGGGTATATAATGTATTGCAAACATTTTAATAAATCCTGTGCATAGTTCTAAGACAAAGTGCAAGAAATTAAGTTAATCTATTCCAGAGAATTAAACAGGATCTTACCCCCTTCATTGTTACAGCTGTCTGAACTTTTGACGACACGGCATCCACACGTGATGCCACCTTACCTGTTTATTTTGACTTGGGTATATAATGTATTGCAAACATTTTAATAAATCCTGTGCATAGTTCTAAGACAAAGTGCAAGAAATTAAGTTAATCTATTCCAGAGAATTAAACAGGATCTTACCCCCTTCATTGTTACAGCTGTCTGAACTTTTGACGACACGGCATCCACACGTGATGCCATTCTAAGCCAGTTGACACCTTCATTTTTCTTTCTGATAGCGTTTTCTGCATAAACCCGTGCACATTCCACATTCTTTTGTTGAAGAGCCTGTTGGGGAGGTGAGAATCTTTCTGTTACATTAGGTACAAGGTACACCAGGTACTAGTAATAATTGTGCCATTTATACAAAATAAACTCAATAAAGATCAAAAATCATTCAATACTAAGTTATACCAAAACAATGTCTACAAGGGAAAGAGATTACCTTGGTCATTTTAACAGGAGGTAAAAACAGACTAGTCCTTCAATAGAATATAGCTATTCTTTTTAACAATGTAAATATTTTGATATTAAGGTAGAACATGAATTAAAATATGACCATCAATAATACATTTAATGCTGAAGAATGAAAAATAGCATAAATGCTTTTAATGTTGAGTTGACAGATATGTAAATACATATATTTTACTCCTACTGCAAGAGAGAAATATACAAACCTTTTTCACTTTAGCTTGCTCGGCTTTTGAATCCTTCTCTGCTTTCTTTGCTAGTTTCTCTAGCTGTTTCACAGTGAACTAAGGAGTAACAGCAAAATAATTAAAACTTCACCTAAAAGTGTTTATTACATAAGCTGCCCTTAATACTGGTCATTGTCAATAGTCTTTTAATCAAATTTTTTTTTCTTTTATGGATTGCTTTGCTAAATATGACATTACTTTTTTAGTTTTCTCAAAACAGTTGTGAATTTAAAAAAGAACCAATTGCCTGAACTTCAATAAAGAAGAACCATATTATGATTTTCAGGGAGCAAGAGAGCATTCTTTTAAATTTATTTAATCAACAAGCTGTTAAGTATTAGCAAGAAGTGCAATATTAGAAGCCCCAATGCTGTGTGAAAGTATGACATCCCTTTATTATTTGTGACTTAGACAAAAATACAATATTTTATTCAAACCCCCTCATTGAATGAATAACATGCTAACAATAAATACACAAATCTCTTCACAAAAAAAGAAAGCAAATTTTCAAACCACCTAAATTTAATGCAGATGTACCAGGGGCCATAAACATATACAACTTTGTTATATATTACATAAAGATCAATATATTTAGTATATAAATGTTTTAACTTGAGCGGCAGAGACGAATCTTTTAGCAGCTATAACAACCACCAAATGTCTCTCACTGCTACCAACAATTTTCTCAAATACATGTTCAAGAATTTTTGCCCATTCATTATGTGAACAGCCCACTTCTTCTCTTGTCACAAACTTTCTATTGAGGAGAGATCTTCATAAAATATCGTCTATTATTAAGTACATTTATTAAAATATTCACAATTATCTTCATGCTGAAGGACCCAGCTGTCTGCTCATGAACAGAAGGCCTGATGTATTAATTCAGAATATTCTGGTACAACTCAAAATGCATGGTTCTTTTAATGATAACTAGTCATCTGGACAGTAAGCAGACTCAGCAGCAATAACTGAAAACGACAAGAAGACGGCATTCATCCAAACAACATTGTTTGAAAAATGAATATAATAATCAAGATAGATTCTTTTAAACATAATATACACAGCTGTGTTTTTTTATGCAAATGTTTTGTTTTTATAGGTTCTCGATGAATAAAATATTCAAGTGAAAATCTTCACTGAGCAATACTGTGTAATTCCTTGAAAACAAAATGATGCAACAACAGTCAATGGAAACCTAAATCATCAACTCATTGAGGGCTGGATTCAACAACACTCCACAAATCAAAGTCAGACCTTGAAATCACAGCACAATCAAACTTGTGTGAATTTCATCACAGCGTGTGACTCAGTAGTGTGTATGGTCCCACATGCCTGTATGCTCTCCCGCCAATGTCTGAGCATGTTCCTGATGACACAGCGGATGGTGCCCTAGGTGATCTCCTCCCAGACCCAGATCAGGACATCAGTGAGTGCCTGGACAGTCTGTATTGCTACTTGGCGGTGTTGGATGCACCGATACATAATGTCACAGAGGTTCTTAATTGGATTCAGGTCTGGGAAATGTGCGGGCCAGTCAATGATATCAAAGCCTTCATCATCCATGAACTACCTACACACTCTGGCCACATGAAGCCAGGCATTGTCCTGCAACAGGAGGAACACAGTTGCCCACTGCACCAACAAAAGGTATGACAATGGCTCTGAGGATTTCATCCCAGTACCTAACAGCAGTCAAGTTCCATTGCTTGGCATGTGGAGGTACGTGCGACCCACCAAGGATATGCCTCCCCAGACCATCACTGATGCACTGCCAAACCAGTCATGGTGAATGAACCCTCCTAGTATCACCTCCATGCTCTTGAGACTGTGCTTGCTGGGAGACACACCAAACCTTCTTGTGATGGCACGTATGGATGTGCAATCTTGGAGGAGCTGGACTACCTGTGCAACCTGAATTGGCTGCAGGTACTGCTTCATGCTACCAGTTGTGACAAGACAACAGCAAAACATAAAACTAGAGAAGAGTCAGTCAGGACAGAGCAATTGTCTGTGACCAGCATCGGCAAAACCATTCCCTTTTTGAGGGTTGTCTTGCTGTTGTCTCTCCAGTGCATCTGTTATCACTTTTATTCGCACCAAAGCAGGTGAAGCAGATTCACAATCGTTTATGATTCCTAACTGGACAGATTGATATTCCTGAACTTAACTGACTTGGTGTTAGACTGTGATGATTAAGTGTTTTCTTAATTTTTTGAGCAGTGTATAATTATTTATTCAAATACAGGTCAAAGATTCTAGGTGTTAAATGTATGCTTATTCTGTATGTGCCTTTTCTTCATATCTGTACCATTATTATTAACATTGTTACATTTTTCATGGTTAGTGCTTATGAAGTGTGCATGTTTCTTAAAAGATGGCTATGAAAACTCACACTATGTGACACTTGAAAATAACCTTTAAAATAAACAAAAAACAGGATCTTTCATGCACACCAAATGAAGTGATCAAAGAGAAAGCGGAACTGGGAACAGATGATAGGACCCAGCTTGGTACATTAAATTGTGAGAAGACGTCAAAAAATTGGGAATAAACTCACTTTCTCTTTTATCTCTATTATAATTTATTCAAATATATAGTATGGGTGACCCCAAAAAAATTTAATATGCATCATTTTAGGCCTTGTGTATCAAGTCAGCATCCACCAGAACGCAGACTGTATATGAAACTGTACGTTGGCAAAGGTAGCTAAATTGAGTGATGCTGACACTGAAAATAAACTTTTAAAATGCTTACATTAAAGTCATTGTAATAACAAAAGGAAAATCAGAAATAAGGCAGCTTTCCTTTTTTGTTAATGATAAAGAAAACAAGGTTTTGCTTGCTGCAATGGATGCTTAACATTTTTATCATAAAACTGCAGTAAGTCAGTAATTTCAATTCAAGAGTGAACCAAAACATGATCTGGAGCAGAAGTTGTAGCACAGAATAATTTTAGGACACCAGAGAATTGTATAACTGTAAATATAAATCCAAAAGCAGAGCAGTAGGGAAAAACAAAAAGGCTGACTGTTTTACTATAGTAACGATATAAGCTAATGATTCAACATCACAAAAAGACTACATGTGGAAGTGATGTACAAAAACAGATCTGAAAAATACTTCTTTATTACATGCCGGCTGGAGTAATAATGGGGCATTCTTTTACATTTGAAAGTCAATTCTGAACCATAAATAAGATTTTTTTTAAATAATTTCAATTGTATAGAAACAGTGAAATTCAATTGGTGAAACCCTATTTTTTACCATGATATATTAAAAAAGGTTTGGCAACCTACAGTATATCTTGGTAATTGGTTCTTTGATTGGTTAACTTGCTATCCATTTATAGCATCTATTTATACTTAATTCACTGACTGATCAAATTAACTTTCCACTTGAATTACTTAAGCCAGCTCTTCTTTACCTATTTTTTCAACTGAACTGATCAGTTTACTGAAAAGGTGCTCATTTAAAAGCAGGCATTACTTTCAGCTTAAAGCACTTGTCTACCTAGCAAACAAGATCAACACCCTAACCCATAAAGAAAAGAGTATCTTTACTAAGATTACAATGTTATACATAATTTAATCAAATGTCAGCACACCAGTTTTCAGCTCCTGATACCATTATAACATCAGAAGGCATCTAAGTGTAGAATATTGTCCCTTTGGAACTCAGGATAAAAAAAAAAAAAAGTGGAGTAAAACTGGTTTCAGTCAAAACTTTACTTTGACCGCTATATGTCTGATGCATCGTCCAAAAGTGGTCTGACATCTTGCAGTTGTGTAGTATAGCAAAACGACTGTTGAATAAATGAAGGTTTAAATAATATGACAGGTTGGTCTAGAATCCATGTATTTCATAATAAAATCTAATAAATAAATATAATGAACTCTAATGAGGTCTATCTTTTCATTCACTCACAGTCGTATCCTCAAACCCACCCCATTTGGACAACTGTGTCGTCCAGGAAGTGTTCACCCATCAATACATAATTATGCGGCGTATGCTACGCCACTGGTTGGCTAGTATACAATATTACAACTTTGATCCTGGCTTAACAGGCTGCACCAGTCACTTAGACAACTCAACTCACAAAAAAATTATATTTCCATAGAATCACAGTCTCGCTAAGACTTTTCTTCTCTTGTCTGCACAGGCACTACCTGAGCTCTAGATTGGGTTTAGATTTAATGTAAATTTATATATAAAGGCAAGTGTCTAGAGCTAAAAAAAAAAGAATTCTGCTTTCTCTCTTTCTACATAATTTCACCCTGTTGACATTTTTGATGTTCTACAGCCCGTCTATGACTTGTTGTGATAGTTTGTAATATATTACAATGTATCATTTTGTTTTACAGTGTTTTTATCATATGATTTAAGAGGTTCACTAATGTGCAAACTCCTTTTTTATTTATTTAACCATCAGACAGAATTCCTTGGTGTTTCTCCCTTGTACATGGACAGTAAAATTTTGCTAAATTTGATTAATTACAGAATCTCTGTATTAACAACAGGTTTTAGATATTTTGGGCAGATCTCTGTCTGAGGGACAAGCTTGCTTGTATGTCAGAATGTATTTTTCCACTAAATTACACAGGTTGTGCTTGACCTGTCCTATTTCTCAGTTGCAATTACTTTCTGAACTTTTATCTTCGTACTCAAATTATCACAATACTTGGCTTCCTTTACAGTACAGGTGCATCTCAATAAATTACAATATCGTCAAAAAGTTAATTTATTTCAGTAATTCAATTCAAAAAGTGAAACTCATATAGATTCAGTGCACACAGAGTGATATATTTCAAGCGTTTCTTTTCATTTTGCCGATTATGGCTTACAGGTAATGAAAGCTCAAAATTCATTATCTCAGAAAGTTAGAATATTACATAAGTCCTATAAAAAAAAATGAATATAGAAATGTTGGCCTACTGAAAAGTATGTCCATGTATGCACTCAATACTTGGTCGGGGCTCCATTTGCATGAATTACTGATTAATACGGCATGGCATGGAGGCAATCAGCCTGTGGCACTGCTGAGGTGTTATGGAAGCCCAGGATGCTTTGATAGCGGCCTTCAGCTCATCTGCATTGGCAATAACCCATAGAATCTATGTGGGGTTTAGCTCAGGCAAGTTTGTTGGCCAATCAAGCACCGTGATACCATGGTCATTAAACCAAGTATTGGTACTTTTGGCAGCTTGTCAGCAGAGGGAAGCATGAAGTGCTCTAAAATTTCCTGGTTGACGGCTACGCTGACTTTGGACTTGATAAAATACAGTGGACCAACACCAGCAGATGACATGGCTCCCCAAATCATCACTGACTGTGGAAACTTTACACTGGACCACAAGCAACATGGTTCTACGCCTCTCCACTCTTCCTCCAGATTCTGGGACCTTGATTTCCAAATGAAATACAAAATTGACTTTCATCTGAAAAGAGGACTGCGGACCACTGAGCAACAGTCCAGTCCGTATTCTCCTTAGCCCAGGTAAGACGCTTCGGACGTTGTGGAGTGGTTCAGGAGTGGCTTACCACAAGGAATGCGACAGTTGTAGTTCATGTCCCGGATACGTCTGTGTGTGGTGGCTCTTGAAGCATGGACTCCAGCCGCAGTCCACTCCTTGTGAATCTCCCCCAAATTCTTGAATGGGCTGTGCTTCTCAATCCTCTCAAGGCTGCGGTTATCCCTGTTGCTTTTGCACCTTTTTCTGCCACATTTTGTCCTTCCACTTAACTTTCCATTAATATATTTGGATACAGCACTCTGTGAGCAGCCAGCTTCATTAGCAATGACCTTTTGTGGCCTACCCTCCTTGTGGAGGGTGTCAATGACTGTCTTCTGAACAACTGTCAAGTCAGTAATCTTCCCCTTGTGTGGTGTACTGAACCTGACTGAGAGACCATTTAAAACCTCAGGACACCTTTGCAGGGGTTTTGGGTTAACTAGCTGAGTGGAGTGTGACACCAGGAGTCTACAATATTGAACTTTTTCACAATATTCTAATTTTCTCAGATACTGAAGTTTGGGTTTTCATTAGCTATAAGCCATAATCAGCAAAATGAAAAGAAATAAATCGCTTGAAATACAGTATATCATTCTCTGTGTAATGAATCTATATAATATATGAGTTTCACTTTTTGAATTGAGTTATTGAAATAAATAAACTTTTCGATGTTAAATCGAAATCGATGGTAAATCTAATTAATTGAGACTTTTATGTCACTCAAGTTCCAAAAAAGATCATGTTTGTGATAACACAGTAATAGTTGTATATAGCACCGGAGCCTACCTTCCCTGTTCTACTACAGTGCAATCTTTTGAATTACCAAGTTGTTCACTATGCATCTTAAGCAACAGCACATTACTTTCATTTGTGTGTCTTCAGTGTTTTCTTTAGGAATGCTACACAAAGTATCAAGAGAGGCAGAACCAGAAATCCAGAATGATGCATATATAAAGCTGCACTTTTGGATTTTTATCATACTTTTATACTTTACCATTTCTTTTGGAAGCAATTCTTTACATTATTAATTAAGCATTCTGCATGGGTAAACATAGCTGCAGGGCTTAGAACAATTTACACCAAACTTTGTGCACAAATAAAATATGCTGAATATGACAGACTCAAGAAGCAAAAGGCAGGACTTCAAACTACTCTCTACAGAAAGCTGGTTTCACACAACAAACACACCTAGTAATGCAACTGAGCACATATAGTATCTGAGGCAATTGTACTCTGAAAGCAACAAAGAGAAAATTTAAGTGGCTCCTAATACAAGTAATTACTTTACCTTGATAAGGACAAAAAGCAGACTACAAAGGCGGGAAGCATAAAAATGAAAGAAAACATAGGGAATCAATGTAGACTAGTACAATACTAGTTCTATAGAAACCCAGACTATCAAGCATGTTCATTACAAGAATGCACATGACAAAAGTAGCTTGGGACAGAGTTCAGTTATAATATGTTTTCCAGAAACAACATTATTCAGTATCATTGTTTAGGTAAGAATTGGTGACTGGATGTGGACTGCAACTGTATTAAAGATATTTGTATGGCAAAGTACCAGTCACTTAAAAATATTTATTTAAAAAAAAAAAAAAGTAACGTGTTGTCTGTTAATTTATATTATAACTTTTGTTCATGTATTATGCCAATTATTATGGAGTCAACTAAATGAAAGTCTAAAAATGAATGCATAGCAAAAATATAAAACAAGCCACATATCTGTGAAACTAGCACAAAATTACAATGCTGAATGCATAAAATGTTTTTCTAAATCTTTGTTTGTTTTTCCAATTAAAAAATGCTTGGCAGGAGTGGTTAGTGTTGCTGCCTTACAGTTCAGACAGGCTGGGTCTGAATTACACATGGAGGTTAAAGGTTTTTCCGTTGTCTGTGTGGGTTCTTAGCCATCCATCCAATCCCAAAGACATGCATGCTATATTAATTGGCGACTCCAAAGTAGTCCTATGCATGTGAATGTAGGTACTGGTGACTTTGTCTTGCAATAAAATGACACTCTGCTGAGGGTTGTGGCTTGTCTTGTTGTCAATGCAGCTACAAAAGGTCCTCCATATATCTGTACTGGACAAAGAATGTTTAAAAATGTTTTGACACAAAAATATTTCCTCATAATTTTCCCAAGTGTTCACCCACTAAAAGTTAAGTATTCCTAATTGAAAATCTTAAACTTTTCTAAACGTTAACATAATGCCACAAGTAGAAAATTTCACACCAGAGGTCTGTTTTATAAAACTACTTGGATTCAAGAGTAAAAATATAGTTATGCCAAAAAGTGGATGTGAACAACATGTGCAGTTTCAAAATGGATTTATTCTTCCAGAGTGGGTAGGATTGGGTGTCCTCATGAAGCAACTATACATAATTACCAATCCGGGGATGGAGAGGGAGTTTCCACAAAGCACCAAGGACCACAAAGAAATGATGCACAATTGACAATGCCTGAAGGGTTTTGGGAGGTACTCTGTAAAGCATTGATTGCCGCTAAGCAATGAAACACAGTTGATGAGTTTTGTCCTCAGTGAAACGACACCATAACAGCTGCATTCAAAACTGCTGTGCAGCACCGTTAAAACCGCTAATGATTTGATCATTAATGGAATGTAACTGCCTATGGTTAACAAAAGCAGCTTCATTCTCGCTATGTGCCTTTGTTACAATTGGAGTTCAGTAAACTGCAGTTATGTTAGGAAAGCTGGACACTGCTGCAAATTGCCTTGTTATGTCTGTAATTTATTTATGCTCACAGAAGCACATTGTTTTACATATGTACATCCACACCATATGAAAACTAAATACCGTATATACTCGCAGATAAGTTCTCACGTGGATAAGTCAGAACTTGATTTTACAGTACAATTTCTGGAATTTTATAATGTTGGTCGTATAAGTTGAATGCGGAAAACTTGCGCTATTGGTACAAGGGAATATGATATGCTAACACCCACCTGAGAGAGTAACCATGGAGCACACTGCCTTTTTTTTTTCCATGTGGGTACGACAATGCGTTGTATCAGCGTGTGCTTCTAACCTCTCTCTCTCTGTATTGTGCCTTCGTGACCACACGGTAATACCCGAACTATTCTGAAGTGACGTTTGCACTGTTTTGTGTTTTTTCTATCTCACACCTTCTTACACCTTTATCGTTACAGCATCCCTTACCTACAATGGAAAGAAACTGGCAACTGCGCTGCTGCAACAAAATTCTATGCGTCTGAGAAACTGGTGCAAGATTGGTGGCAGCAAGAAGATGTATATAAAAAAAATAAATATTAAGTGTCGTATTTTTGAATGGGTGTATAAGTCAGGGTCTGATTTTATGATCAATTTTTCAGGTTTCAAAACCTGACTTATACATGAGAATATATGGTATAGCAATTCAGCGTTGGTTAATGATTTTCAGGACAGTTGACTGATGGATTGAAGGTTGGGTGAGATATTACTGACATGTCTGACAGATCCCTGAATGACAACAAGTAGCCGATATAAACTGACGAAAAAAAAAGAAAAGCTCTTCAGTGCAAATACGCAGCATGGTCCTCTTAAAAGAGAACTAAAATACAGTCAGTGTATCATATTCATCACTTTTAAGGTTTAATATGTTTGTCACATCCACATACATTTTAATAACGACTCTGTGATATGTATTATTATATGTGAAAGTCGTCACTTAGCTGGTCTGGCTGCATTTTCCTACTTAATCACTGGTGTTAAAAAGATATCTCATTATGCATATGTGTCTATTATAAAAGAAAATCTTGAAATGAGACTATTGTCAAGAGATTTTTTTCAAGTCCCACCCTCCTCTCAACCATTTTCAACCACAGTCCTCTCACCTCTCATTCATGTGAATGCTTTTGTCAGACACAGTTCCTGCAATCTCAGCTCTTATTAATTTTTACTTTTTCCTCACTTTAAGTTCCCAATAAAAGAAGACATATTATGTCCAAATCTTATTGATGAATTTAATCCCGAAGGGTTATCAACAGAAGAAATGAGTACACAGGCAATCCTAGCACTGAGAAAAGATGAAGTGAAACAAATTAACGTGAAAATTGTCGATCGGTTACATGACAATGACATGTAAAATTTTAACAGGCAACAAGAAAGGTAATGTAGTACATCTTGTGCGAATAACATTAGACACCAAAGGAGATCTTGATATGCCATTCGTATTAAAATGTTTACAGTTTCCCGTTACAACAGCTTTTGCTATGACAATTAACAAATCACAGGGACAAACATTTAAAAAAGTCATTTTATTTATTAGAGAGAGAAAGAAACGATATTCACTCATGGGCAGTTATACGTTGCGTTGTCACAATATAAGTCAAAACATGGAAAAGTTCATTCAAAAAATTGTTTTTACTGAAGTTTTACAGTAAAAGTGTAAGAGTAAAAAAGAAGTATTTGTGTGTTAATTTCAAAGCCAAATAGAACAAATAACGTATAAGGCAACGAATAACTCTAATGCAACATGAAACATTTGAAATTTTCTTTCAATTTATTACGTTTAACTATTTTTTACTATGGTCAATTACTTGCTGTAATGTAAAATAGTTTTATTATGCATATGTAACAATTCCCATGAAAATAACAATCCGTTTCCCTATACATGAGCAGATCTGTAAAGTGGCTAGGGCTGCAACGATTAGTCGATGTAATCGATGACGACGACTACAAAAAATTGTTGACGCGGATTTATTTTATTGTCGACGCGTCATAAACAGAACCTTCAATAGAGGCTCCAGTCACAAAGAACCACATTGGTTTTTGTAACTGCAATGCACTACATGAATGTCTGGGGGCAGTATTGATTGTTATTGTTTGTCAAGACTGCACACAGTCCTACCAACGAAGAAGAATGTTGGAGAATAAGAAGAATATAGAGGAAAATAAACGTGGTTGCAATGGCGAGTCGGATAGAGGAGGGGGAAGGAGATGGAAAAAAAAACTGAGACAGAAACTTTAAGTGTGGGAGCACTTCAATGAAAAAGAAAAAAAAGCTGAATGCAGATTATGCAAAGCGGAGCTTTCTTTTCACGGCAGCACCACCGCGATGCATGAGCATCTGAAACGCAAGCATCCTGGAGCTGTGATGCTGCCGTCTCTTGAGAGGTAAGTTTTAGCGAGTAAAGTTAGCGTCACGTGTTAACGGTGATGTTTGTACTATAATGTGTATATCAAGGTTTCAACAATGATAGTTAACCCTTAAACTGACACATACTTGGGGGTTAATGCACCCCTGGACGCCAAATACTTTTTAGCTGCACTTTAAGTAAACATTACAATTCACAAAGAAAATGTGAAATTTTAATGGAACACATTTTTTTTCATGCAAAGAGCATCACAATAACTGCAACACATCATTTAACACACTGCAAATGAACTGTAAAAACTATACAAAAAAAACTACTGCAATAATCTATTATTATATGTTGAAGGTGCAACTTAAGCCATTGACGACATTCAGTAAATCACCAAGCCAACTGCACTTGAACTAGCTGCACGCAAACACACAGAGGTAAACGCTGATGATTGCAGGCTCGTCTAGTGCAGTGGCTGAATCCCACAGACAGTGATGTTGCAGTTCTGCTGGCGCCGGCAGTGGTCGTGAGCTGGCTGCTCAACAAATACACGGAGTGCTGGCAAATTGCTCTGTGAAGCAAATATAGCGGTTTGCGGGGTTCGATGAATGTATGTCGCTGAATATACTCACCCCCAGCGTGTTGGCAAATTACAGTGAGACACGACTATAGCCGGTTGCAGCATTCAACGAATATATATTGCCAAATATACTTGGCTCCAGCATGCTGGCAAATTGTTCTGAGAAACAACTTTAGTCGGTTGCAGAGTTCAATGAATGTACGTCGCCGAATGTACTCGGCTTCGGCGTGCTTCCAAATTGCACTGGAAGCCGACTCCAGCCGGTTCCGGCAGTTTAAGGGTTAAGTGAATATAATTTCAGTTATGTTTGCTAACGTGTTTGGAGCTATAGTAAATGAGTGAATAGGAGTAGCTGAGCCGTCCTAGTTTTTTTCTCTTCTTTTTTTGTATAATATTTGAGTTCATATGAATAGTAAACCATCTCTAACTAACATTAGGTAACTTGTGTTTTGGAGTATATCAGTAATTAGCTTGTTACATATTTTAGTCCATTATTTTTTTATTTTGGCATAATATAGTATATGATGTAATAAACTACAACACTTTTCCTTCAGAGTGTTATGATTAAAATATCTTTCTCTGTCTGCAAAATCATTCTTGTGTATTCCTGCTACCTCTACTCCCTCTGAGCGTCTCTTCTCAGCAGCTGGGAACATTGTCTCAAAGAAGAGAGCCAGCCTTACACCACAGCATGTCGAAATGCTCACGTTCCTGTACTGCAATCAGGAATATATGAACTGAATATTTTACAAACTGTACATTATTGTTGTATTTTATTTGAATTGAAGCTTTATTTAAACTTTTGGACTTTAAGACACACCAGTGGCTATTTTTTAAGTTAAATGCACTTTTTTTGTTTAAAGACTATGTGCACTTTAGTTTGTATTGTTTAATGTATTTCTTTTTTATTGCGATGATCACACTAATATAAAACATCTGATTATTTTCAAATTCATGTGTTTCACTGGTTGTGATTTTAATTTGATTATTATTAATTTTAATCGTGTTAATGCAGAGACATCAGGGTGACATTCACAGGTGGACAGATGTGAGCAGATGAGGTAAGACATGCACTGGAGCCCAGAACAGGATGTGCAACCACAGGTCGCAGGCATAAAAATACTCATGCATGAAATAATCGTGACTAATCAAAAAAAAAATTGAATGATTAGTCGATTACCAAAATAATCATTAGCTGCAGCCCTAAAAGTGGCTAGCGCGTAGCACCCGCTCGGGGGTTGGCAAAAGAAGCAAGCTAGGGGCAGAGCCCAACAGTATTGCAAAATCAGAAAACCTTCTGATCCCAGTCATTTCATATTAAGGATACTTAACCTGTATAAATATGAGAACATAAAAAATGTTTAATTGCAAAAACCAAACATTATGACCATGTTTCATATACAGAAGATTGAGTCAGTCTGTTATCTAAGTGCAGTACATTATATCTGTATTTTACAAGAGTGAGAGAACCTTACATCCTGTATCGATCCAACATTCAGGGATGTTTTATATTAAGAAAAATGTTTTATTAAGGGCCTTTGGGGAATGCAGGGTTTTGACATTAACATCACCAAGGGATTTACTCGCTTCCTACTCTCCCTATTTTCAGCAGGCTCCATTCAGGAAGCAAGTGATTGACTATCAATTCTTCTATGTACCACTTGTCTAATGGCCAGTGATGTTGGGACAGTACAATCTGATAACCTAGTGTGTCACAATCAAGTCTCTCTTAATGATATCTGAAAGCCATCAGTGAGTGAGAGTGAATATAGCATTTGTCTAGTCAAAAATCTCAACATGCTGTACGGTATCACTGTGATTTAAGTAATATTTAAAAACTGCTGGCTTGGAATATGTGAGCTAATTACTTGACTTTCATGAAATGTAATCTAAAACCCGTTTCTCTCCCCATGAACATTATCTGTGCTGAAACATTTTGAGACTTGCAGTGTTTAGTGTAAATTTAGTTTAAAACTGTTGAGGAACCATTCACTACACTACACTACACTTTATATACTGCAGATAAACTACTGGTTCCTTACATGATTTCAAAGCCAAGCAATAACTTCCATGTCCCTTTTTCACAAGGGCGTATTTTAATGGGGCCCAAGATGGTGTCTGTCTTTAGATGCTGAAGGCAGATACAAGAATTAATCTAGAGTAACCCTTATGTTCATATCATACACCTACTCAATTCTCAATGGAAAGCATTAAAAATGCTATATTTTAACTATCTACAGAAGAGAAATTAACTACTAATATGTTACGTCATTAATACAATGAGAAGGAACCCTGCCTTGATGTTTTGAAGAGCTATAGCTGATGTACATAATTGAGACCTACTTACAGAATGTCATTACATTTAGATAATTTTCAGAAAAATGACAACCAAATTGTATTCCTTATTTAAAGAGAAGTTACATTTCAAAATATTAAAAAGCCTTGCCAGTGAACTGGTATAGAAGACATATAAATCCTACACTAAATCCAGTTTCTTACCTTTGTCTGACGAAGGATAAAACAGATTCAACAGCACATGGCTACACTGCCCTGCAGCATGTTGTAACAGGAGATCCTGAGCTTTACATAAACTGTTTCACAATTGTTTATAAGAATAAAACTGAAGAATATGTCACCCTTTGCTACGCCAATTTTAAACTGCCTGTCTATAACAACAATAGTGCTGGGAAATTTAAAGAAAAAGGCAGTACTCTCAGTTTTCATCTTTTTTCTGCAGTCCCTGTAGCCAAATAAAACAATGAAAATCTGCATATCAGTATATATGTATGCACAAGGTTTTTACTCACCCTTAGCTGAAACAATGTATCTGCAAAGATGAAAAGAGATACCAGATAATTTATATTTGTAACTTTATTTTCAACTAAAAATATAAATCATATTCAGCTTTCAATATTTGCTTTATTTAAGAAATTGACAGTTTATATAAAGATGTGTCTCTGTTGAGGTGAACATGGAATTACTTGCTTAAACATATACTGTTTATAATAATTTATTGATTTTCTAATCTGCTTTTTAGGCGGAGTGTCACAGTTAACAAATATAAACATAATTGTTACAGATATAAGTATGTTATACAGTTGTGAGACAAAATTCACTGCTTCATTTTTAAAAGTAATTATTAATCATGGAGTGAAATGCCTGAAGGGAATGAGTCCTTTAGCACCTGCTGAACTCATATTAGCTTCTGTATTAAATATATGAAATCCGTCTTTTTACATCAGTGCAGCGAAGATGATGAACTGATGCTTCAAAGGTTCTCTTTATGGCCATTACTGGTTTACCGAAATGAAAATATCAGAAACGACTCAATCTACACTGGGGTCAAGCCGCACCCTCTGTCACCGGCGAGCGCCTCCCACTTCGCTGCTCACACTTCCTGGAATACAAGGAGTGCCTCACCTTACCTCTGACTTCATCGTACACGCAAAGAAGTAACTAGATCAATTTACATATACTTCCGTCAGTAAATACTTCAAGCACATAATAACAGTATTTTGACGAACACTTTAAAAATGACTGCTCATTTCTACTTTTGTTGCCAACCTTTTCAATGATGGCAATAACAGAGGCATACAATATGTAATTTCTGATGACAATTTGTTTGGCATCACAAATACAAGGACTATCTCAACCAAAATGAAACTCTCCGTGTTTCGAGTAAATTTCAGTCTAACAGTGGTATGTTTTAGGTGTATTCCTGTAAACTTTTATGCATTCTACCTTTTATACTGTATTCCACCGTCAACGTTAACAACCAGCAGACGCAACTCGTCTCCCTCAAAATTTATACAACTTACCATCCATCTCTGAAGATGTAGTGGCTATAACAAAAGAAATAATTAGCAACGTTTCGTAAGTACTTCGACCAAATCACACGATCTAACACTTCTTCCTGTAAATATGACCCAGACGTTTTTTCCTCTTCCGGGTTGTAGCCCGACGGGGGCGTGGTAGTCATGTGAGGTGCAAGGCACGACAATCTCAGGCCACGCCCAAACTCACCGTGACGTAGCTGACTGGCAAAAGATGCTTATGCACGGGGACACTAGTCTGGTGTATCAATTTCAGTATGCATAGATTTATTTCGCCTTAGGATATTTCAGTACTGCAATATTTACAATTAGCTTTTAAATTTCAAGGAGAAAAATAACTTCACATTAACTAACAATTTAACGCCGTTGGAACGTTCTCTGAAAGTTACAGGAACGTTGCTCAGCATCATTACAGTCCAGAATGTTATCTGGGACGTTATGAAACCACCAGATGGGATCTTTTATGGGTGCTGCCAGCTTCCTGAAGCTATTCGCTTCTAGGAGTATAGGGCTGCGAGCTTAACTACCTTGTGCACCTGTGCTGGAGGCGGCGAAGTTAGAGAATTCTTAATTGTTTTAATGAAAGACATATGTTGAAGTTCTGAACACAAAAATTCGAATCCCATTATTTGTAAAAGAAAGTATAATAAGATAAGTAGATGTTAGTTTTGTTAATAAAACTCTATGTTATGATTTAATATAGTAATGTAAAATACAGTGTATGCATTTTAAGCCGTCTGAGCTCTTAAAATGTATGTGAGGTTATCCAGTAACCAACAGGGAATCGAAAGGTAACGTTACCGTTATGTTTATCTGGGCTGAATATATTCGTAGTAGTGTTGATTTATCCTACTGACTCGCAGCTCCAAAACCTGCCCTTTGGGCTCCTGAAAATTAATCATATCGCTGCAATTAATTTGCTGTGCATTATTATTATTATTAATATTAATTATATGACTTTTTCGTACCCTTGCCTTTCACATTAGTGACGAGGGGCACGCTCACATATCAGCATAAACATGAGTTAATCTGTGCTCCAGAACGTTTATCATATCTCCACTTTCAGCTTTTTCTTTCAACCTGTAAAAGCGACAATTGCAGCCGAAGTGTGCAGCCGCTGATACTCAAATGCACTACTCAGCACAGCTGACATGATTCATATAACACAATAACTGCACATTTACAGCGTTTCTCAACCTTTAAATATTTGCGACCCGAGTTTTCATAATACTGTAGTTTTAAACGCGCCCCCCCTAACGTTTTTTTGAAAGGAGCCCACTAATAGCAATTTGTTCTTTTTTAATTAATGATGCATCATAGATGCATATTTTATTATGCCTACTTAACTTATCGACATTTATCTAACTCTATATTTTTCTAGTATCAGAATGTAGTTTAAGTTAATTTGTTTTGGTTTCAATAGATGTATTTTTCATATTTTCGATTCTTGTTTTCTTTTTTTCACATCTTCGTGCCCACCTTTTTGTTACTTCGCGACCCCCTAGGGGGGCCCGCCCCACAGTTTGAGAACCACAGTTAAATGTTGATACGACACGAATACATTTGTCACGTCAATAGAATTCGCTTGATATGAGTTTTCCATCCATCCATCCATTTCCCAACCCGCTGAATCCGAACACAGGGTCACGGGGGTCTGCTGATATGAGTTTTAAATAACTTAAAAGTTAACAATCATCCGACTATTCGACATGTATCATTTCACCAGTCTCTGCATGTATTACTTTTTCACCAGTCTCTGCATGTATTACTTGATGCATACATACGTCTATGTACAGTAATACTTAATATAGTCATTATTATGTGCTCCTTCCACAAAAGAAACCACTTACACCCGCGAAGCCTGCTGGGATTTAGAGTTCTAAGCAACACTGGAAATGTCAATAGTCGTCCAACCATTCGACTCCGAGTTTTCAGCCTGTCGGAATGAGACGCTAAGAAACTCGGGACCAGTAGCCGATGTTTGTATGTGGCGATGCTGTGTAATTTTTTGATATGGTTTTCTTATATTCCGGATTTTTTTTAAAGTTAGTTAGTAACACATAGTGCTGCTGTGCACAGATATGTCGGAGTCGACAGAGACGGATCAGGATATCATACGACTAAGGTCTATCAAAAGCCAGCGAACCTGTATTGTGCCCCAACAAGACAGAGTAAGTTAAAAACAAAACACAACATTTTTTCAAGTTGTAATTTAAATTTATCTCCTCAGTAACTGAACTAAATAATTGTATATTTTGCACAGGAAACATATTTTAGGGTATGTTTTGCAGAGTTTTCATGTGTGTATTGTACTATATGTAGGTGTAAATTAAACACACACAATAAAATAAAATATATATATAACGTAATATCAGCATTATCCATTTCAGTCCAACGTGATAGTCAAGCAAACAGCCAAACGATCACTAATGATGCTTGTAGTTTCCCATGCGGTACTGACTGGTGTATCGTGTTAAAAGGAAACGACACATTTTTGTATATTGTATTTACTATAGTAGTAAATGTTTCTCACAGTCATCACCTTGAATGTTATATAGCGTTTGCAGAATGTTGGTTTGTAATAGACGACGTCAAATGAAAGAGTCTGTTACAAGAAAATTATTTTACAGTACCAATATTTTACAGTATCCTCTTTCAAGTAATGAAGAGAAATGATTTTCTAAAGAGAACAGAGTGACTTAATTCATGGTAGAAATTCTTGATGGGAACAAATTGCAGTTTTTTTTTATTGTAAGAATAATATTCTCATAATTAGCATTTTCGTCTTGCATGGTATTGTTTCATTTACACAAAGTTGCAAAGGGATAACATGCATTCGTTTATATTACTCTGATTATGAGGGATATATTTATTTTGATCATTAGAACTGGTAACTAAAAAAAAAACATTAAAGTAAATTCAAACATCATCTGCATCAAGGAGAAAAAGAAGAGAATTTCAACTTCCACCTGTAAGCTAGACGGCATCTGGTTTACATACATAAAGACATAATGTGTTTTTTTTATGGTTTTAATATTGTTGCAGCTTGGAAACTGCAGGAGTGTGAAAGAATTCGAGAAGCTAAATAGAATAGGAGAGGGGACCTATGGAATTGTGTGTAAGTATTTGTGGTACTCTGTATCTTGTACTGCCAATATCGTTATCAGTCCATCTTACAAATATCTTAAATATCCAAAATAGCAACTTAATTAGGAACTTCTTATACATTTTAAAGAACATTTTGCTGTGATGTTTTGCTCTACATGTATGTGCAATAAAGAATTTATATATTTTGTTATGGATAGGTCCTAGGGTGGCCCTGTTTGCCTTTACATTGTTTATTGTGTGGGCCTTAACAGAATATACTTCAGTATTTACTCTTTCTTACATCTCTAACTCCATGCAATTAGACAGAGCACCAGAACAGGCATATGAAGAAGTTACATTTATTAAATATTATTCAAATAGACAGTATCATAACACAAAAACAAAACAATGTGTGAACACCATAAAACCTAGCACTGCTAGATGTTTAGTTTTGCACAGGCAGACCATTTCTTTTGTTGCTTGAAGTGTCAGCAGTAAGTCAGAGCATTCTTGGGTCTTGTCTGATCTTATAAAGCTAGTCTAGGTATGATGTAATCATCCTGTCTCCAAGACAAAATTGCCTTAATTGCAAGTTAATTTCTTGTTTCTGAAAAGTGTATTCATAGTGCATACACTTCTTCCATTGGAGTCAGGAGGCTATAGTGAGGCATGCTTGTGTAACTTAGGAACAAGGGTTATAAGAAATGCTCTTGTGCCATCATCCAAAGTTCATAAAACTAAAATTGTTTCTTAATATCAACTGCTTTCGCTCACATTTCTGACATCATACATACTTGTGAGCCAACAGTGCAGCATACTTCTATAAATCAGAAGCAACAATTCTTGTTTGTATAACTTAGACATAGTTTATGAAACCATAAGTCTATTATAGATAGGAGCAAAAACATGCATAGCCAATATAGCAGAGGTAATTGCCACATTTTATTTGAACTAATTACATTCAGGTAATTCTTAAGCAAACACCAAAACATTAGTGGACAAAGTACATTTTCAGGGGCTGAGTAAAATGACAAGCTATTAGCATCATTGTAAAGGTTCACATTTTAAATATTATAAATAGTAATTTTCTTTTCGGAAAAGTTTGACTAATTTCTCCACCATTATCCAGTGTAATACATAAACCCATGGTGTAATTAGTGGTTCACCAAGTAGCTTCAATACCCACAGACTTGAATTAATTAATGGAAAGTGTTTCTTATGAGCCTAATATTTCTGCCCTTGAATTAGTTGGTCATCTTCCTTCAGTGCTCCCTGGTTTTCTGCCACAGTCCAATAACATACTTCCATATCAGCTAATAACTCTTAAGTGGTTTTGGTGAGAATGTACCCTGTATTGGCCTAATTTAGTCTCTACTTTGAGTTAGTCTCACATGATAGTTTGTGGCTACCAGCATTTTTTAAATGGAAGAAAATGGGTTCACGTAATGGGTAGATGGATGAGCTTCTTTTGACCTGCATATTTTATGTATCAAATTGTGATGCAACAGTCAGCCTTTGAAAGTAACAAAGAAACAAATGTATTTGTTAATTCTTTACTGTTAATGTTACCGTTTTGATTTTTTTTTTTTGCAAATTTAAATTGAATTCCAGTTTGTAAAAAATATATATTTTAACTTGACAGATAGAGCACGGGACACCAAAAGTGGAGAGATAGTTGCTTTAAAGAAAGTGCGCATGGACAAAGAAAAAGATGGTAAGATTCTGAGAAGTACTCATCATTCATAAAAATCATCATGTGTTAGAAGGATCTTCTGTTGATAAAACCAGAATTTGGTCATAGTTTTTGATTGCTCAGTTTTGTTGTTTGCATTGATCTTTTTATTGAATAAATGTATAAAGAGTGCTGTAATAATATTTTGCCTTTTGTCTGATTTTTCTATATTATACAGGATCGTAGTGAAATCAGTTATGTTATATGAGTTGGAGATGGTGGCACTGACCAAAAAACAGGAGACAAAGCTGGAGGTGGTAGAATTAAAGATGTTATGATTTGCATTGGGTGTGACGAGGATGGACAGGATTAGAAATGAGGACATTAGAGGGTCAGCTCAGGTTCGACGGTTTGGAGACAAAACTAGGGAGGCGAGATTGTGTTGGTTTGGACATGTGCAGAAGAGAGATGCTGGGTATTTTGGGAAAAGGATGCTAAGGATAGAACTGCCAGGGAAGAGAAAAAGAGGAAGGCCTAAGAGAAGGTTTAAGGATGTGGTGAGAGAGGACATGCAGGTGATGGGTGTGACAGAGAAAGATGCGAAGGACAGAAAAATATGGAAAAATATGATCTGCTGTGGCAACCCCTAATGAGAGCAGCCAAATGAAGAAGAAGGTTGGGTATTTTTCACAGAGAATATGGTCAGATCTTTTCATGGGTTGTAGCTGATTACAGAGAGGAAAAAAATAACCAAATTTTGGTGCTTCTTACAATCATTTGTTTTGCAAAATGGTAAAAAAAAATAAATGCAGAGGCACCAGGGTTCATTTCCTGGACGCATCTTGCATGGAATTAGCATGTTCTCCCTGTGTTTACATGGGTTTCCTCTGTGTGCTCCCACTTCTCTGGTTTCCCTGCACAGTCCAAAGACATGCAGGTTAGGTGAACTGTGTGACGATGCGGGTTCTGCTCCATGCTCCCATCCGCTGTTCGGGAGCCCTTGAACCCTACACCGCCGATAGTTATAACCGAGATGAGCTAGACATTGAGGCAACAACATAGCAAGGGGATGATGTATAAATGTGCAAAAGTGCTTTTATTAAAATAAATCAAAACAAGTCCACAAAGTGCAGTGTCCACAGTTCAATAAATAATCCATAAAACAAAACGTGGAGGTAAAACAATGGAAAGACAATCTGTTAAAACGTTGCTGGAAGCAGTCCTTTAAAACAATTAAGCCCGGTGCTTCTCATACATTAACGTCTCACCTGCTTCTCCCGTTAGGGCCCTGCAGCAGGCGAGACACTCTCTCTCTGTCTCTGCAGCTGTCCTTCTTACTCTTTCACAGGTCTGGAGGCCTTCCGATCCTGGCTTTGGTCACGCTGTCATCCCAGGCCTGAGACTTGAGTCCTTGCCAACCAGGATGCTCACGACAAGAACTTCTCCTCCAAGCCTCCCGACTCCCGCGCCATTCCCAGCCTTACGCAGACAGTCTCTTTTCTTCATTGGTCACTCCCGCTACATGCTCACTCAGTGGGAGTGACCATTATTACAACTCCCGGGTGTCGGCCTAACACCCAGGCTTCCCTTCAGCTTCCCATTCGCTCCTCTCCTGCTCCTTGCTCTCCAGCAACCTCCGTCTTTTGTTCTCTTTCGTCCTCCTCTTCCTACCCAACTCGCGCTTCTATAAATGCCGAGGGCACATAGCAGCTGCAGCCCATTAGCATCCCCAGGAACAATCACGGATGTGGGCAGTCTGTCACCTGTGCACTTAGGTGAGAAATGCCCACACCACAGATCGCTCTGAGACGCTACAGCCACAACCACCACGCCCCCTCGCTAAGCCGTGAACTCGGTGATTATTTAAAAACTGGCCTTTGCTGTGAGAGCTGTGGACCCGCTATACCACAAAGTGACATTGCTAAGTTGTCCCTGTGTATGCATGCACGCCCTTTTCAAGGATTGTTCCTACATTATTTGTGATGCTTGCTGGATAGACTCTAGCTGCCCTGCAACCCCACCCTTTATTAATGGTTTGAGAAGATAGATGGAATATGAAATGCAGTCAATAAATATAAGTTTTTTTTTCTGTAGGTAAATGAAGACATGTAAAAGGATTGCTAAAGTTAGCTATTTGAACACCATTGTTAATAATCAGGATTTAGGCCAGTCCAGCACAATTTTAATAAAAGCAAATTCAGTCAGCGATATTGGCAAGAGAGCTTTCAAACTAGAAACCCTCCACCAACTTATTTGTGTTAGTAATGTCCATTCCAAGATGATTGTCCCCACATATTATAAATTCCTCAGCTTTTTTACTATTTGTCCACTCATGTCAATTATCAGTGTAGTCTAGAATGAAAGAGTCTATAGATGGTTTAAATCTGAGTCGTACTTAAAATCAGTTTTGTAGAGGGTGAAAAGAAAGCAAGACAGGAAATTCCCTTGGGATCTCCAGCACACAGTTCTTGAACCTAATAAACCTTTAACTTTCAGGTATATAGCACCTGATCCAGGACACTTTAGAAACATCTACCTGTATGGCCCTGAGTTTATTTTCCTCCATATAGGCCAGATATCATTAAATGCATTGGAGAAATATTTTGGTGCTTTTTTTTTATTATTTTTGAGTTTCTCACTCAAACGTTTCTAGAGGCATATTTTGCCACGATCTAAAGATTGGTAGGTTTTAGCTTGGTGAATGTGACAAAGACAAAGATGAGATATGAGACAGGCTGCTGTTGGTAGTTGCTGGGGTGCCATTTTCTGAGCGGGACAGTTCTACAGGATAGGAGCCCGAATAGGAAAATCTGAAATATTGGTAATGCTTAAACATTAGGTGACCTCTCTGTTTCATACTTGAAATGTTTATTACGAGTTTGTAGTGAGTAATTCAAAAGTGCAATGGAAATACATGCATAACTCTTTACAAATGAAAAAAGTTAACATTTGGTGGTGATTACTTATTAGTATGAATGGGTGACTGAGGACTATTGAAGAATGTAATGATGCATCATATTGTTAGTAGCAGGAAATCTTTTATTTTCTGTTGAGGTACATTAATTACAAGCCCATAGCTACTCTGTTTCAGTGAATAGTGATTTAAAAAATGGTAAAAATGTATTCTTGTAATTGACATTTTCACATAAGCCATTGTGGGCTTTACGAAACTGGCAGTAACTAACTTTTATATTTTTCAATTTTTGTGGTTCTTAAACTTCAAGAGTGCATTATATTCTTTTAAAAATTCTATTGCTTTGGATGTATTTATTTGGTCAGTCCTAACTTATATATTAGTGTGTATGATTTGTCTCAAATATTACTAGTGGTGGTTAAGAGTTCTTTTACTGTTACCTTTGTAGGCATTCCCATCAGCAGTCTACGAGAGATCAATTTGCTTCTCAAACTAAGGCACATTAACATAGTAGAACTGAAGGAAGTAGTGGTTGGAAATCACTTAGAAAGGTACAGATTTACTTAATGGTTTATGTTTGTGTAAAAGATAACAAAACCTGTTTTGCACTCCATTGGAACAGATTCCTCTTTGTTAAGAATAAAGCTCATTATACAAACAAAAGGTGCATTTACACTGTTGCAGCTGAATCAAATTTATTTGGATTGGAGAATTTGCAGCTGTGATACAAAATCAGTTAGCTATGTGAACTGCTTTGGTACTATTGGACGTTTTAATTTACACAAAATACAGAATAATGTTATAGGTTTATGGAGCAAAATCAAAATTTTCTGCAAGCATTAGATGCTTTTGCTGTAAGTAATTAGTGTTTATTAAGATCCAATCACTACTACTAGTTTACTTTCTTCAGCTTAAAGAAAACTTTTACAATACAAGTAACTCGTATTCTAAATTGTATGGAATTGTATCAATCCTGATATTTCATCTACTATACCCAGACTGAGGAAACAAGACACAGATAAAAGGATACAGGACAAAAGAGCCGACATTGAACAATAAAGGAGTAATAAATTCCTAAGACTTAAGGCTTCCTGTGGTCCTAGTGACAGATAAAATAGCTTGCCTAACATATTTCTATTTGCAGTCATATTTTTAAATCAAATAATCATATGAAAGAGCCAGTAAGAACATTTTCATGTATTAGAGAATTTTATAATTGGTTCTAAATCATGCCTGTTGTTTCTTGCTTGGTTATATTAAGTTACTTAATTGAGTGTATAATCAATGAACTATTTATACAATAAGCAAGTACAAGAAATGAAAATGTGTAAAACTGATCATTTTTGTTGTAGTATTTTCCTAGTGATGGGCTACTGTGAACAAGATCTAGCCAGCCTTTTGGAAAATATGCAGTCACCTTTTTCTGAAGCTCAGGTATTTGTAAAGTTATGTTGCTCAAATTGACTAAAATCTGCATTTTAACTTTATTTCTCAGTATTTTCTGAATATAAAACACATTTCCTTTATTAAGAGTCACTTCACAGAACTATTTAAATCAGTCTGTTTGATCCATTTAGAAAATGTAAAAGTCCACAAAGATTTATATTGCTTAACACTCACTGTATTATGTTATATTTACATTTTTTAAAGTTTTTTTTTCAGTGTGTTGTTTGTTCTTTTTTGTGGTGGGCAGTGGTTCAGTGGTAGAAATTATAGGGGAAAGGAGGGATTTTGCTGATTGTTATTTGCAATTTCTGTTGATATTATCAGAGTAGGCTTTAATGATATTTTGGGTAGGTTTTGGAAGGGATATCCTACATTTGATTTGATAGCCTGTGCATGCTGGGGATTGAGTTCACTGCTTCATTGAGCTGCACTGAAACTTGCTGTTTCTTCTGTACTTTTGCTGCATTCTGATTCTTAGTGGCCATCCTTACACTTCTCTTGTAACATTTGGGGGATAGGGGGATGTAAAAAGGGTCGGTGTACGTTTCTATACAGTATGTGACATCAGAGTATAGATATGGCCTTTTTACATTAAACAAAACTTCAGGAAACGTCATTCAAATGTTAAGCTTGGCTATTTGTGTAAATAAATAAGAAATTTAGTTTTGAGAGTTTGAGACCCCTGCAGTCATACCATCAGCCACTTCTCTCTTTGTCACGGTCAGTGTGCTTCAATGGGGTTAGTAGTTTCTCTATCGGCTATTTTCTATAATTTTTTTCTATTTAAAATTAAAAAAGTATTAGGTTATAGCATCAGTTGTACTGTATATGCCATCTGTTGTATTGAAAAAATTGATGCATTTTGTCAGTACATGAGGCAAATGCCTTGAAATGACACCCTGGAGTTAACATGTCACAAGAGATGTTGTAGCTGTTATGGACTGCAATTACAACCTGCTGAATTAATTTTGTGGTGCTTCTGGTGTTAGATTTGTTCTTGATTTATCATGGACTGGTATTAGCTACTAAATAAATTAATAAAGAAACCTAAACTACTGTATAATATAATATGAGACTGTGCTGGGAAACGCAGCAAACCCTCTTGTGACAGCATATATGCATGTGCCATCCCGGAGGAGATGGACTAACTGTGCAACCTGAATCAGCTATAGGTACCATGTCAAGGTACGAGTTGTGATAAGGACACTAGCAAAATGCAAAACTAGAGATGAATCAGTCAGGAGGGATAAGGAGAGAGTAACTGTCTGTGGCCACCACCTACAAGGCCATTCCTTTTTTGGGGGTTGTCTTGCTGTTGCCTCTGCAGTGTACCTGTTATCATTTTCTTTTGCACCAAAGCAGGTGAAGCTGAGTCACAGTCACTTATGCTTCCTAACTGGACAGCTCGATATCCCTGAATCTCAAATGACTTGGTGTTAGACTGTGATGATTTAAGTGTTCCCTTAATTTCTTGAGCAGTCTATATTAACTTTTGTATATTGCTGTATAAATGTTCAAAAATGGACAAAAGCAGTTGTCTGAGAGGTGTTGATAGCATTGCAGTGAGTGATTTTTACTTTTTTTATATTAGTTACTAAACTCGATGCATTACATTTTTCCCTCAGGTGAAATGTATAATTTTACAAGTTTTAAAAGGACTGCATTATCTTCATGAAAACTTTGTTCTACATAGGTGAGTGGCAGCCTTCCACCTGTTGAAACCTTCTAGCTGTATCACTCGATGTTGGAGAGTAAGACCTATAAACCTGATAACCAGAGCAATTATTACAACAAAGATTTTGGCAAGGATATAAGGCTTCCTGCAGTCATTGCTACTTTTTGTAATTTATAATCAAGTTGTTTAAGTAATTAGCAGTATCTGATGTTATATTTCAGTGAGTGCACCATTGTAAGTACTTTATGTTGAAGGGTTAAAGTGAAGAGATGGTATTTAATATTCTTGTCTTTTCACAGAGATCTTAAAGTATCAAACTTGCTAATGACTGATAAAGGATGTGTAAAAATAGGTGAGTGGTTTTATTTTCTTAGAAATAAATTTGTAAAGCCAAGACAGCGTTGTCTTGTCACAGTCATGTGATATGTGTTTTCTAAATATAGAAGACTTGATTATGTTTAAATAATCCTCGGCCTGGGCACTGTCTGTATGAGGTTTTCACTTTCATTCTGGCTTTGCATGAGGTTTTCTTTTCACATACTAAAAACATGCATGTTGGTTAATTGCCTTATGTTGACCTGAGTAACAGAGTATGGGTGCGTTTCTTCCCTGTAGTGGACTGGTAGCTAGTCAGGGGTCAGGTCTTGTGCTTAGTGCTTTGGCTCCTAGCAAGAGTAAACTGGGTAAGTAGGATAAAAAAAAAAAGGAATGGATGCATGAAGATTGTGGTTACTGTACACTACACATGAACCTCTATATGGGAAATATGGATGGATGAAAATGTCTGCCAGCTTAACTTAGTTAGGACAAGCTTGAATTTGTTTGTACATTATTATATGCCATAAAATCATTTTTTTGAGGAACACAAAATAGCATGCTCTGTTGTTTTCCCACAGCTGACTTTGGGTTAGCCAGGACATATGGAGTACCTCTAAAACCAATGACGCCTAAAGTTGTGACACTGTGGTAAGACACGAGAACTAAAGTTTCACTTCTTGGGTTATACTGTCATTCCTTATTGCAGCGTTTCTCAACCTTTAAGTATTTGCAACCCGAGTTTTCATAAGTTTTAATCGCGCCTCCCTAACTTTTTTTGAAACCTAATAAAATTTATTCCAATATTGTTTGCTGCCGATACACTGCTACAAGTTTAAAATTTTCCTACGAATAGCAACATTCGCCCCCCTTTTTTGTTACTTGGTGTGCCCCACAGTTTGAAAACCACTGCCTTATTGGTAAAACTGAAATTTGTACAAGAACCAATACAGTAATCCCTCCTACATCGTGGGGGTTGCGTTCCAGACCCCCCCCCCCGCGAAAGGTGAAAATCCGCGAAGTAGAAACCATATGTTTATATGGTTATTTTTATATTGTCATGCTTGGGTCACAGATTTGCACAGAAACACAGGAGGTTGTAGAGAGACAGGAACTTTATTCAAACCCTGCAAACAAACATTTGTCTCTTTTTTAAAAGTTTAAACTGTGCTCCATGACAAGACAGAGATGACAGTTCCATCTCACAATTAAAAGAATGCAAACATATCTTCCTCTTCAAAGGAGTGCGTGTCAGAGAGAGAGAGAGAAAAAAGCAAACAGTCAAAAATCAATAGGGCTGTTTGGCTTTTAAGTATGCAAAGCACCGTCGGACAAAGTACTGTAGCTGCAAGGAAGGGAGCAAGCATTTTTTGGAGGAGCGTCCGTATCCTCTAGGCCAATGTGTGAACAGCCCCTCTGCTCACACCCCCTCCGTCAGAGCGAGCGAGTGAGAGAGAGAGAGAGAGAGAGAGAGGAAAGCAAACAATCAAAAATCAATACGTGCTGTTTGATCTTTTAAGTATGCGAAGCACCATGCGGGAAGCATATCGCTTGCAAAGCAGCCACATGTAAGCCCAGCAAAGAAGGGAGCAGTGTGAAGGTAATCTTTCAGCGTTTTTTGAGGAGTGGCCGTGTCCTCTAGGGATGCAAACAGCCTCCGTGCTCACAATATATTTGAGGAGTTTTATGTAATACATAATACGCGCTGTGGTTGGGTAGCTTCTCAGCCATCTGCCAATAGCGTCCCTTGTATGAAATCAACTGGGCAAACCAACTGAGGAAGCGTGTACTAGAAATTAAAAGATCCATTGTCTGCAGAAATCCGCGAACCAGCAAAAAATCTGCGATATATATTTAAATATGCTTGCATATAAAATCCGCGATAGAGTGAAGCCGCGAAAGTCGAAGCGCGATATAGCGAGGGATTACTGTACTTAATCTGTTCTTTAAATTGTAAAGCTCCTTTGTGTATGGAAAGGTTTTATTTTATGTAACATTTTTTCATGATGACCACATTTAAGAAATATTTTCAAGAAAAATACAGTTCTCACAGAAAAAATATTTAAAATTAAAAATTTTTGTCACTAAAACGTTATGTTATTCATTTTTGTAAAGATGACACAAATATGACAGTTTCAGTTGAATTGCTGATTTTAAGCAGTTTGGATGTGGCTATATCACATTATATCAGATTCGTTAAGCCTGAGTGCTATATTTGGTAGGGTCCATTGAGACATAACATATGTACTTTTTAGAGAATAGTTCATTTTTCAGGTTTTTCTTTCTTAATTTATTTTTGCATAGGTACAGAGCTCCAGAACTGCTGCTGGGCACAAAAACACAGACAACAGCTATTGATATGTGGTAAGATATATAATTTTTTTTTTGTTTTCAAACAATGGGCAGATACTCTGTGAGTCAAATAGACACTGCAAAGTAAAACTTCAGAATCCATCGCAATACCTTTTATGAGTGGTCTTTGCCGCAGTGTTCTCCTATTCTGAGGAATCGTCATATCTCCAGATTTTCACTGCAGATATTTAATTGCTGCACAGTTCAGTTTATTTTAAACTCTTAAGCCACTTAAACTGGCAGATTATTATTATATATGAAACAACATGTCGTTTGTTTGGATTATAAATGAACATTTACCTGCTTTTTTGCCTTCAGTGTGTACTAGCTGAATAAATGTAGCTTAATCTTCTTTCACTCCAAAAAGCAGTGCATTTATTTTAATTTTTCAGGGCCGTTGGATGCATTTTGGCTGAACTGCTGGCCCACAAGCCACTGCTTCCTGGAAGCTCAGAGATTCAACAGATTGACCTTATAGTGCAATTGTTAGGGGCACCCAATGAGAACATTTGGCCAGTATGTATGATTTTTCTTTGTTAAAAGACTTCTCCACTGTTCATTTAGTAATTGTATGCAAGTTTGATGGGGGAAAAAAAAAGTTTCCTTTTCAGAGTAACATTATTTACAAAACCTTTTTAGGTACATAAGTTAAATTGTCTACCTCAATAATTAGTTTTAGTTTATTTTAGCTCAGCCTGGAAAAAATACTTTAATAAGCTTTTATGGCTATTTTACTTACTTTTGTTTAGTGTTTGAGATCTCTGTTAAATGTTCCAATCGGGACACCAGAACTAGGAAGGAGATGTGTTTGATTTGTGAATTAAGTTTATAAATTGTCACGTGTCCACATAAATAAACTTTAAATTCCTCCATTTGTTGATTGACTATACAAATAACCCAAACATGCTTGGTGCAATACATAAACTAATACAGCTTACCCATAACATAAGGATAGCAGAAGGTTGGTTTATGCGAGTATATACAGGCACAGGGAAATGACAAGCAACACAAAGTATAAATCCAAGTTAGCTTGGTTTGATCTTTTTCTCTCCTGTAGAAAGATTAACAGTCAGTCAGTCATTTTCTAACCCACTTAGTCCTGTACAGGGTCATGGAAGACACTGGAGCCTATCCCAGCTAGCATAAGGGTGCAAGGCAGGAAAAAATCATGGCTAGTCCATCCCAGGGTGAACACACACATACACACACTCTCTGGCCAATTTAGTATCACTAATCCACCTTACCTGTATATCTTTGGATTGTGGAAGGAAACCCATGCAGACATGGGGTGAACATGCAAACTCCACGCAGGGAGGACCCAGGACACAAACCCTGGTCTCCTTACTGCGAGGCAGCAGTGCTACTACTGTGCCACCATGCCAACCAAAAGATGAACAAAACTGGTGAATTTTCTTTCCTTAATTTTTATCTAAAGAATTACCCAAGGAAACATCTTTCAGATCTGGCTTTTAAATGTTTTTTTTATCAGTTTTAGGTGGTTATAAAATGTCTCATTTCCTACACTTTGATAGTGGCATTGATTTCTTCACAGTTCTAATGCACTCACAAATCTCCCGAAACAGAGCTCCTCAGGGCTGCGTGACCTGAGGTTACTCGGAATTATTGAAAAGAGAAACTTGTACAGCTGAAGACTTACTCTGCAAATAGGTTATTATTTTCAATTACAGTATTTTCATTATTATATACTAAAGCAAAATAGCCAATGTAATCTGTCATTTGTCAGTAAGCTTTGTATTTCATTCAACTTGGTGCTTTAATTTGGCATGCAGTGATTCTGTCGTGAGGCCTCCTATATATCTGGTATCACAAAGCCCCCATTCTTGTTTTACAGAGAGATTAAAATTACTATGATAGTAACTAAAACATGTGAGAAGGTTAGTCTCTGTATCGCTGGTTCTCCAGTACCATTTTGCACACAGGTTAAAAGTTTAGGTGTTAACCTTGACAGTTCTTTTTTTCTTTTATTGAAATCTCATTTTAATTATGTACTTCAGGTTTCTTATCATCTTTACAACATTTCTCGACTATGTTCCTTCTTATCTTATGCTCTGACTGAAGTATTGATTCATGCATTCATTACTTCAAAATTAGATTATTTCAGTGCTCATTTGTTTCATCTCTAAAGTCAATCTGGTCATCATTTTTTCAGGAACAAAAATTGACCAAATATTTGTTTTAAGGCCATTTTGCAGTACAGTAATCCCTCACCTATCGCGGGGGTTACGTTCCAGAGCCCCCCGCGATAGGTGAAAATCCGCGAAGTAGCGACCTATATTTATTTTATTATTTATACATATTTTAAGGCTTTATAAACCCTTCCCACACTCTTATAAACCTTTCTCACTCTCTTGTTAACCTTTCCCACACTCTTATAAACACTTCCTATGCTCTTAAACACTTTCTACATTCTTAAACACTGCAGACCAACACTGCACGCAGCGATCAGACGTCAATGTGTCTGCACTCGCTTTGTGAAGGGGGGCAGCTGAACTCACGCTGAGCAGAAATGGACTTTGTGCTGCTTCTGCCAAAATGCCTGCTTGTCGCTCTGCGCATTCGGAAGGAGGAGGAGGAGTTTGGGTGAGAGGGCTGAACGCACGTTCGCTCAAACCCCCCTCCCCGGAGGCGCAGTTCGCATTGTCAAGGGGGTGGGGAGCAGAATGAACGCTAAGGAGAAGTGGACTTTGTGCTGCTTGTCAATAATTTAAAAGCCTGTACATCACCAATTTTCCTGTCTCACTGTCTTGTCTTGCGTGAAGTTAAAATGTTTTATAATAGTGAGATGTTACTCATATCCTTAGCCCGACATCCACATATCATATGTGTTAACAAAGTGTGTTTTATAAGTTTACATGTGTTTAAAGCATGTGGGATGGGTATTTTAAGGCTTAAACTATAAAAATGTTTATTTATATGGTCTTTCTATATCGCGGATTTTCTCCTGTTGCTGATGGGTCTGGAACATAACTTCCGCGATAGGCGGGCAATCACTTGTATTTAAAAACCCGCGAAGTCGTGAATCCGCGAAAAGTGAACCGCGAAGTAGCGAGGGATTATTGTACTTCGGTTGCTTGTTCTATGCAATGTGTAGTCTTTAAGTGTAAAGTAAGACACTTAGAGACAGTTTCAATTGAGGCTTACTAGAAGATAGATATTAATAGCTTTTTTGATTTCTTCCTTAAAGGGTTTCTCTAAGCTACCACTGGTTGGGCAGTACTCCTTAAGGAAACAACCATACAATAATTTGAAGAACAAGTTTACCTGGCTGTCAGAGGCTGGACTTCGACTGCTTAATTTCCTTTTCATGTTTGACCCAAAGCGCAGGTAAAAATCCTTTAGCTTATGTGATTTGGTTATGAAGTGTGTTGAGCTAGAGCCATGTAGGACTGGATGCAGTGTCGACGTCAATCCCGGATGGAGAATACATTATCACAGTACATATTATATATAAAGTGCCATATAGAGTCATTAGTCAGACAAGCAGAATGTGGGTGAAACTGGACAACTTAGAGGAAACACATATATACACATGTGAAGAACATGTAACTCCACACTGATGGCTTCTCACTTGGGAAACCTCAGGCACAAATGCAGCGAGGGAGCCTTCCCAATCAAGGTGCTATTCATTTAAGATAACACTTCTGTTATATTCAGTAAAGCAGTGATATTTTTTTCCTGACAAGATTTTCTGACACATACAGTATTAGTTATTAATGTGTGTTTTCTGTGGTCATCACAAACCTGGCAAATTATGAAATATTTGAAGACTGACACTTTTTTTGTACTGTTACATGAAAATTACTTTGTGGCAAATCACAGGCCAGTTAACTTGTATCACATGAAAATTAGTCAAAGCAGTTATGAAAGGCAGCACATGACAGCAACAATCAAATGAAAGTGCGTTTCAAAAAACAGTCATGGCCAATTTAGAGAAGGTCAGTTATATAACAGTACATGCTATAAGATTTTTTTATTACCTCGACTTAAGAGGTTTTATATATATATATATATATATATATATATATATATATATATATATATATATAAATAAATGATGTAACTCTATGCAACAAAATTCAAGTAGAAGGCATTGGAGTGTAAGTTAAATGGATGTGTGCAAAACTGACTTAAAGGAGGAACACCACCACTGGGCATTGCCAAACGTGTAACCCTGTGGGGGTCAGAAGAGAACTGCGATTTTGTGTGTTTTATAAAATTATTTGGTGTAGATGACACTGAATTACAGGTAGATGAGTTACCATACACTTTGAAGTTGGCAGGTTGAAGTGCACAGATGTGGAAAAGTAAATGCAAGCTATATATACAGTACATATACTGTAATGCAAAACTGAATGACTTGCTCAATCACTCATTAACAACACTGTTTTCCACTTATGTAAAAAGCAGAAATTTGGCAGGATTGTACATCTAGGCCAATAGATCTCCACCGATGAAGTATATTTCGATATATCAATATTTGGGTGGACAAGGGAAGTCAGAGCTAACAAAAGTGGTAGGGAAGGCGGGAGGGGCTGCAACTTACTTGTGTTAATGTGTTTATTTTTGACATTTTGACTTTGTATTACCTTTGGTCTTACTGGTCTCTACAGTAGGCCCTGGTGGTTACAATATGCAGCCACATTTTGTTTTTTCCCAGAGTGTTTAAATGGTTTAAGCTGCAGTATAAATGTGCCATTTAAATTAATAGCTTGTTTAAGCACACTTTTTAAACGCATGTTTTTTTTTTTTCCCAGTCTGTGAAGACTAAATTATACATTGCAAAAATACAGTGTACAATTTTTTTATGAGAGAATAAAAATGTGGTCAAGGATTTGAGTTTGAAGTCAATTTGTCTAATAAAAACACTGGTTAGAACAAAATGTGTCATTTTGAAGGTTCTCCTGGGTCTATATGACCTAAGGTAAAATGACTCTAATACCTTGGGTTTAACATGCTTTTAAAATATTTTTCCTCCTAGAGCTACTGCAGAAGACTGCCTAAAAAGTAGTTATTTCAAAGAAAAGCCTTTACGTAAGTAATTTCAGACAATTTGTCCTTTCTGATGTATGTACAGAAGTTGACAGAGTTGTGCTGTAGTATTATATACTTGTTGGCATATATTTTGACAAGCAAAACATTACAGTTCTTAATGGACTTGTAATTGCCTAATCAAGTGAGGATTAGGTACAGGTAATAGGTGAATACTCCATCAGCATAGTCCTTTGGGTGGTCTATCTTTGGACCATTATTATTACTTTTTTTAGTCAATGTTGGCATAATTAGTAAACTTATGAAAGTCACAGATTACACTAAAATTACTGGGATAACAGATATTAATGAGACTGCAAAGACAATTCAGAAGGTAAATATTAAGTTAAATCCCCAAACAGGCTGAATAAAAATTAAGAGTCATTATACCCACACTGTGTAATGCATTAGTAAGACCACATTTGGAGTACTGAGTGCAGGTTTGGTCACCACACTACAAAAAAAGACTGATCTGCATTGGAAGCGGAAACTAACTAAATGCATTTCAAGGCTAAAGAGTGCATCCTACTATGACAGGCTAAGGTAGGGGTGTCCAACTCCAGTCCTGGTGGGCCACAGTGGCTGTAGGTTTTCATTCTAACAATTTTCTTAATTAGTGAGCCGTTTTTGCATCTGATTAAGTTGTTTTGCCTTAGTTTTAATTGACATGACTCAGACCCCTTAGTTGTTTCTCTTTCCTTAAAGAGCAGCCAAACAATAATGAGACACAAAATAAGCCTCACTACGAAAAGTTTTCAAAATTCTTAAAGGCATTCATAAAGTTTAAATAATGAATCACATACGTGAGGACAAGAGGGGAAACGAATTTCAGACTGAAGCCAGAAATCATTTCTTTATGCAAAGCGTGGTCAGTATCTGGAACAGACTAGCAAGTCGTGCAGCTGAAGCACAAACCTTAACAACCTTTAGAATGTATGTGAATAAGAAACTGGGAGAACTAAGCAAACAAGCTTCATGGACTGAATGGTCTCCTCTTGTTTTTCAAATATCATATAAAAGGTGCAGAACTTTAGTTTTATGAGAAAAGCATTTACAACAGAAGAGGTAAGAACATTACAGATCTGAGGAAACTAGTTGCCCTTGCATACAAATGCAGCTTTATTAAATGTAGCCTTTTAAATTGTATTGTGTGCATGACAGTCACTGCTCCTGTAGAAACCCGGAACTTGTTTGTGAAGAACCCATGGATGCATGCTTAACCATTTTTTTCCTTCTTTTTAAAGCCTGTGAGCCAGAGTTGATGCCTACTTTCCCGCATCACCGAAACAAACGAGCAGCATCAACTTCTGAAAGCCAATCAAAACGAAGCAAAGTTTAATAATCGAACAGCAACAAAAGGTTCAAGTTTAGTAATATGGTTTGTCCCTTTTTAAAAAAAAAAAAAAAAAAAAAAGTCGGTACATCTTTAACTTTACTGCTTAACTTTGGTTCTATCAGTCACTACTAGTTTATCAAACTAAATGTATTTACTTATTGATTATGTGCAATAATTATTCACATCACATTGTACTTTTTCAGGGCAGTGTAAAATTTCACCATTGCAACATACAAGACTGTGCTTGCTCATCAAAACAACTGTTAAATATGTACAAAAACGTAGTCATTTGAGAAGGTGCCTTTAATGTCATATAGCATTAGCTCGTGATTCTCAGTTATGTACAGCTTTAAAGCATAAACCCAGCCAGAATACAAGTGTAAATAAAATAACTTCATGAATTACATTACTGCACATATGCATTCTTTTCTATGTTTTGTTTATTTACAGGAGTTTGTCAATATCATTTAATACTATTCACAGAAGCCAATGTACAAATATTCTATAACTAGTTTTAAATAAATGTTTTCTTCCCAAGACAACAGCCAGCAGTGATTCAGTTGTGATTTGCTATTGCACATAAAATGGTCAACAGCCTCAACAAACAGTGTCAAACACAGGCACGAGTGTTTCAGATTCTCTGTCCCAGCATTCTTCCTATCACTCCAGTCCACCGTTTCCCCAGTAAAACCTGTACAAAGCCACCACAAGTAAAATGTGATACTATAACACAAGTCTTGTTCTAGGCACTTTTAGTAAAAAAAATGCATATAGTTCAGCAAATTGTTTTTTCAAAATTATTAAATACAAGGGTCCAATTAAAACAAAAAAAATTGTTCTTTGCAAAAACTACCCAAAAGATGTACACAATTTACACAGTTAACTGACTGTCTAAAGAGAAATAAAGCAATGTGGTTATTACCTTTTGGTTTATCATTAAAGCTACTGTATAGTGCTTGAAACTTGACGTTCATCTACCAATATATGCCTACTTAAAGCAGAGGAAATGTCAGGGAGAATTTTCCAAATGAAATATGACTCATCTGTAAATACTGACATTTCAGAATTTCATAGACAGGAACCTGTGTGAAAATGGCATGCAATTTATAAAGTATTTATTACATATTAGAGGAAAGCAGCCTTATAGGGAAATTTCTTTTAAAGCATTCGAAAAATATATAGTTTTTCAAACAATATATACAAATTAGAAACTGAATACTGTTTTTGGTGCGCATTAACTAGGTTAGCGTTGGGGCATCTAATATGAAAGTGTAAACATAAACATTAACATAATAATTAGTAGAGGGTCTTTCACACTTCTGTGCTGTCTATGTTAAATGGTTTCCCACAAGTGCACTGCATTGGAGCTTTAAAATAGCAGTAACTGCACAAGGCACTGCAGCAGTGCAAACACAGGATTTTCAGCTCTTTGCTGCACAATTCTTCTGAACATCTTTTTACAGCAACCACACAATGAGCTAATTTACAAGAGAACAGACTGCCACAGGTTTCTGTGTGTACTTTCTTACAGGTTTTGCATGCAAACTGAGGGGAAAATGTAGTTTCAAGGCAATGGTGTTTTTTCCAGACAAGTGCCTGGGAGTCCCAAGGACCTCCATCTCTGACCAAATCAGTGTCCACATCTTTAATGTTAAACATTTTATGATGTTGAAGCATGCAGCGTCTTATTAATTCACATTCTGAACCATGTAAAATCTGGCAGGATTCACATGCAAACTTCACGCAACTGTTGTTGGGAATACAAGAATGTTTTTTCCACTCCGCTACTGCCATCTTCATAAGCTTTTCAATCTTCCATTCGTCATGTATTAAGTTAACGTCATGGTTCTGTTTCTTACAGATATCTATAGTTTTACATGAAACCCAGTGCAGCACCTCACAAGAATCACATACATAAACTATAGTTGGACTGTCGTGCTGCATGCACAAGCACTTGTGCAATTTTTTTTGCCTATAAAAAGACGCATCAGTGGTTGGCATGGTTTTCTTGTTAACTACATAAAGAGTATTATATGAATTGTGCTTAGTGTCCTCCACACACTTAGTCTGCTTACTACTTCCCACAGGGTTATTTTCACTAAGTTCCACTAATCTTCTTTCAGGGCTGCTTTCAAAATTTTGGACTCTAAATTTAACAGACAATACATCATCTTCTGATAAATGGACAAAGGAATCATTACTACAGTTTTTAACTGGACATTCAAAAGTATGCAGAACTCTGCAGCTTGTGCACCTAACAAGATTCTCTGTCTCCTTTGTTACACAGCCGCAGAGTTTATAGTCATCAAGGAAATGACCTCTCTTTGGTTTATTTGTCTGGCTGAATTCCCCAGGTTGAGCATCTCTTGAATTTTCATCAGTTCTGTTGCTTCTCTTTTGAAAGCTATTTTCATCAGTTCTGTTGCTTCTCTTTTGAAAGCTAAAGTAATCACCATGTTTCTCTTCCTTGCTTCTGGTGCCTGGCACTGAGTTGAGGTCACCCCTCTGATTACTCTGATCCAGCTGTTCTCCTGGAGTGTTGCAGGAGGAAATTCCACCCGCGTATACGTTCATGTATTGATCACACTTCACAATAGATGTCGAGACTCTTCCACCCAATGAATTCCTAATATTTTCAGTTACAGTAGGGTTCTTTTCATTATTAGAAAGAAATTCCTCTTCACTTATATCTGTATAAAGGTCTACCTCATAATCGGCACATGAAGATGATTGTGGAATATGCAGCTCTTGTTTTTTTGAAACCTGCAAGTTTGAGAACTTTCTCAGTAAACGATCAATTCCATTTTCCACACTTGTCATTTTCAATCTTTCCTCTATCAGATCCTCAATCACAATGTTACAACCTTTTATCTTTTTTGTCATTTCTAGCAGAAGACAGCACTCTGCCCTGGCTATATAGAGACCACACGCCAGTTTTATAAGGACATCAGGACTTGGAATTTTGTTAATTTCTAGATGGTGCTTGTCTCTTTCTTTGTACCCCATCTTTTGGAAGATCTGTAGTATGTCATTCTCCGTCAGGACTGGTTTGATATAATGCATATAAGCACCTGAAAACATCTGAAAGAAAACAAAAAATATTAATTATTTTTTGACCAATCAATTCAGCCATTTTATTTCTAGAGGACTCTGGTTGAAATTGAAGGAGAGGTGGCACTTAAAATGTTAACTATGAAGCACATCTTCACACACAATGTTTTTAGAATCTAAAACAAACTACTCAACCATGTAATTGAGACAGATCAAATCTGTTGTTTTTGAATGAATAAATAAATAAAAACATCAGTTTAGATTTTAAACTATCCCCTATTGCTGGGATGTTCCATGAAGGTTCACCTATGTGGTGTGCTGCATCGTTTTAAAAAAAGCTTGACATTTTTTTTTTTTTTAATTGTAATTTGTGTGGTTGAGTGCTGGTCAAAAACAACAAAAGAAATTCTTCCTTGCTCCCTGCTGGTCCACTTCAAAGATGGTGGCCATCGCAAATTGTAGCATTTGGAAGCCTTTGCAAGATGTTAAATATCTCCTGAACCAATAAAGATGATTTTAATCAGTGCATTTACATACACACACAAAACCAGGATAAGGTGAGCATTGGTGATGAAGGCAGAAACCTGGAAACTTCCACCTGTGGCTGCTGAAAGTGTGTGCGAAGCTAAGCAGGTGAACAGAGTGCAACAGACACACACAGACTATAGAATCCTTAACTGTAACCTGGTTAAGGGCTTACATGGCCAAATAACAGAGTTACTCACAGAGAAATCTAAGTCTATTAAACTGGTTTCTGTGAATGACTGGGTTATTAAAACACATGTAAACTCAGTCAGTGTTTCAGAAAGTGTTTTTCCACAGCATGAAGTCATGATTCTTTTTCACTTATCATATGTGCTGAAATCATTTTCTTTATAGCCCTTTGAAAGTTGGTATCCAATCATCAATTTTTACTTGCTTTGTGTTTTTTTTAAGCAACACAGAAAAGGAATACTGTAAGGGACCTTGCTACATGAATAACAGTGTTTCTCAAGTTTGTGATAACACTTATAAAAGGTTTTCTCCATTACAAAGACCTCAGAACTATCAACAAAAATGAAACAGACTACTTGAATATTACCAGAGGGATATTATTAAATAGCCTAAACAGTAGCAATGGCTAATTTCTATGTTTTTGCAATTACGCTTTCCTTATGATATTTTTAATAGTACCACCTATTCCGTAACATGCATTCATGTCGTATGCAGTGGCAAAGAAATGCCATTCTGCATCAAGTCCAAATTTTGTCTTGTGCCAGAAGAGACTTTAGACGTTTATATTTTTTTTTTTTTTGTAATTTTTATATTTACTGCCCCCCCATTCACAATAGTAGTCATTTTTCTTTTGCGCTTTAGAGCAACTTTGATTCTCTACATCTCCACACTAAACCACATCAGATCTTCAAATTTTGACAGGCATTACTAGTATCTCTTATTTTAGCAAATATGTGTCTGTCTAAAAGAAATCAAACTTTCTGATACATGAGGTATTAAAAATGGAAAAAAATCTCACACCTATATTTCAATTGTATATTTGCCTATGTATGAGAAAGTCCACCATAAATGGAATTACAGTAATCCCTCGCTACTTCGCGGTTCACTTTTCGCGGATTTTATATGTAAGCATATTTAAATACATAACGCGGATTTTTCACTGCTTCGCGGGTTTCTGAGGACAATGGGTCTTTTTACTTGCTTCCTCAGTTGGTTTGCCCAGTTGATTTCATACAAGAGATGCTATTGGCGGATGGCTGAGAAGCTACCCAATCAGAGCACGCAGTTAAGTTCCTGTGTGCTGCTGATTGGCTCAGCGACGGAGTGCTGCATTAACCAGGATGTCTCATCTCACTCATTCATCATTAACGTGCTAATGCTTCAGGGGCCGTGTCCAAGCACCAACAGAAGATGCAAATAATTGCAGAAAAGGTAAAAGTTTTGGATATGTTGAAGGAAGGCAACAGCTACACCGCTGCAGGACATCGATTCTTTTTATTTAAAAAGGAGGAAAAGCATATAAGGTCCTTTAACCAGGGTGCAAAACGAGTTGCAAGTGGACGTGATAAGGCAGTAGTCTGGATGGAATCTGCTTTAGGAATCTTTGCAACAAGGTCGACGACGTCATGACCGCCTACAAGCTGCTACGTGTACTTCGCTATACAGTAAGTGTAAACTTATCTACCGATTTCATATTGCTTAGCAGTTGTCCCTGTTTTTAATAGAGTAAATGGTGGGTTGTAAACAATAGAGGGAGGGTTTAAAAACGTCCAAATACACGTTAAATAATTAAATAAATATAGTGTCCCTACTTCGCGGAAATTCAGTTATTGCCGTCGGCCTTGGAACCTATCTCCCGCGATAAGTGAGGGATTACAGTATACCACTGGAAAGAGCTTGTTTTGAATAGTAAATGCACAAAACATGAAACTGAAAAAAAATACACTTGATAATAAAAGTCTACACACCCCTGCAAAAATTGCATATTTTGTATAATAAAAAAACAAGATACATTCTGTCAGAACTTAGATTTCACCTTTATTGCTAAATTGCAATCTATTCAAAGAAATTGAAAACAAATCAGAAACTGATTAGTGAAAGAGGAAAAAAAAATCCTACAAAAACCTGGTTGCATTTGCGTGCACAGCCTTAAATAGTCAAGGATGTGGCTGCGTTCAGGAACAACCAATCCAAAAAGACTGTCACATCTCAAGTAGTAGTTAGTATACACCTGACATCAGTTAAAGTGGGTCAGCTTGAGCTCAGATAAAGTGACTGTTCCTGTAGGATTATTCTGATGTCCTCTTTGTTGCAACACACTCCAAAAGCCACATTCCATAAACAGCTTTTAAAAGATGAAAAGAATCTCATCACTGAGAGGTACAAAAAAGTACCCAAAGCATTAAACATCCCATGCAGCACAGTGAAGACAGTCATCAACAAGTGGAGAAAGTATGACTCAACAGTCCCTCTACCAAGATCTGGACGTCCCTCCAAGATTGATGAGAAGAGAAGGAGAAAACTGGCCAGGGAGGCCACCGAGAGGCATACAGCAACATTAAATGAGCTGTAGGATTTCCTGGCAATTAGTCATATTCTTAATATATCTGGGTTTTAAGGTAGGGAAACAAAATGAAAGCCTTTTCTCACAAAGAAAAACATACAAGCCTGGCTAAACTTTGCAAAATGGTATATCCAGTGTCCCACAACAATGTGGAAAAATGTATTATGTTCTGATGTGACAAAGGTTGAACTATTTGTCTATAATTCCAAAAGGTATGTTTGGTTCAAAAATAACAGCACATCATCAAAAGGACACCATACCCACAGTGAAGCATGGTGGAGGCAGAATTATGCAATGGGGTTGCTTTTTTCAGCTGGAGCTGGGGCATTAGTCAAGGTGGATAGAATCATGAAGAGCTCTAAGTATCAGTCTATTTTGGCACAAAACCTTCAAGCATCAGCTAGGGAATTGAAGATGAAGAGGAACTTCATCTTTCAGCATGGCAACGACCCAAAGCATACAACAAAATCAATAAAGCAATGGCTTCATCAAAAGAGGATTGATGTTCTGGAATGGTCCAGCCAGAGCCCAGACTTGAAACTTGATCCAACTGAAAATCTGTGGGGTGACTTGTAGAGAGCTATGCACAGTTGATGCCCTCTTAATCTGATGGATCTAGAAAATTTTTGCCAGAAGAAGTGGACAAAAATCACTAAGTACACATGTGCCAAACTGATGTGACTCTTGCCAAAAAAGACTGAGTAGCAAAATCAAAAGGTATTTCAACTAAATATTAGTTTAGGGGTTGTGCACACTTAATGCAACCAGGTTTTTTGTAGGATTTTGTTTTCAATTTTTTCACTAAACAGTTTGATTTGTTTTCACCTTCTTTGTATAGATTATGTAATGTGGATTTAAAATTTTATTTTTTGATCACATTACAACAAATATTTTGCTCAAATGGACACATCTTGTTTTCCTGAACTGTACCAGTATCAATCACAGTAACATCTGTTTAAACAGAGCAGAAAGTGCATCTAGCTGTATCGATTACTTTATAACCTGTGAATGGATGGGTATCCCTAAGAGCAGGAATTGCCAAATTGGTGTACAGCTTGGGAAAGGAAGGTAAATGGATATACATTAGCGGATTAAAGAGTTTGAACAAGGACATCCATCATACTGACAGCCAGCCAATCATATGTGAGTAACATCACATATTCCAGAATCCTGCATGGAATTGTAAAATAAATATGCCTTGTCAGAGGGATGTCAGGAGAGGGTGCCGGCAACATCTAAAGAGGGTGAGGGATGTGTAACTGTTTTCATAGGATCGTCAGCTAAAGCATTGCATGAATAACGACTGCTAAATTAATGCCACCCCCAGGACATTCATCTTTGACATCTTTAACTTTTCATAAGCTTTTTCTAAAGACTATATATGTCCAGCCTTTGCTATCCATGTTTTTTTTCATGCTTTTCTCTACTAGTATTGTGATTTAATAAATGCCATGTTGCTTTTAACTTTCTATACTTTCATATCTAGAGTGCTTGAAGTAATGAGGTAAATATTTTGATACCGGGAACAGTAAAGAAGTGCCATTTGATACAAACTGTGAGATTTTATTAGGCCAAGGATGTACAGCTCTATCCAATATTGAACAGTATGTAAAGTAAAACATTCACTGGATGATAAACGGTCCATAGCCAGGGATGTTGAGTCTTTGTATGTTTGAATATATTATTGGAGACCTAAAATAATTTTTAGGTTTGAGATATATCTAAAACATCATATTTTGTTCATGCCTAAGATAAGCAAGTCTCTTGGAGTACAAGGGAATGATGGACTCTGCATGTGTTATTCATACTTGTTGGTTAAAGCGCTAGAGGATAATAGGCTGTGTATACTTCATTCATACGGTACTTCTGTGGTTAGGGTCTGAGTGTGTATTATTTTGAGGTCTTCTACTGTGTGTGTGTGTATATATATATATATGTGTGTGTGTATGTGTTAGTCTAAGGCCGGAGTTATACTTCAACGCTTGCATAGCAGGAGCGTCGCATGAAGTGTTTATACTTGCACGCGTACTTTACATAAATCTGGGGGAATCCGCCAGGTGGCAGTGCGAGATATTATCACGGTGAGAACAGGTTCGGCTTCTCTGTGTTGTGAATTGCTTAGAACACCCATTAAATTCCGATGACACCTTACCGCAATATCTCTGAAAAGGATGTTTATTGATTAAATCCAGGGATGTGTCCATTCCAGCAAGCATTGGGCACGAGTGAGAAACAATCCCTGGACGATGCCTCAGCTCATCGCAAGGTGGAATACAAGCACACACATACACTAGCGTCATTTTAGCGGCACCAAATCCCCAAATCTGCATATCTTTGGAAGGAAACTGGAGCACACTGAGGAAACCCAGCAGGAAAACGTGTAAACTCCAGGCAGGGAATATCAGCGACGTGACTCCCTGCAAGACAGCAGCACTAACGCTCCACCACTGTGTCACCCCATGTGTGTAATTATTAACAGTATTCATTATTTAAACGAAATTACCGATTTATCTATAAAATGTAATATACATACTTTAATGCTTTTCATCATGAAAGTGGTATCAAGTATAAATCTAAGGATTCTAAATGTGCAGAGAGTTGGAATATCATACATTTAACGTGCTCAGTGTGGCGATCTATTGCTGGCGATTCGCTGCTGTCAGGAGCAGAGGAAGCCCTAGAAAAAAAGATGGCACAGAAGACGGTATGTGAGAATTTTAAAACGTATCGTGTCATTACGATCGGGAATATGCAATGCTTGAATATAAAAGCACCATGAATACATCTGTATGTCGGCATTTTGCTTCACCACATCGAACCATTTATCAAATATCGAAGCGTGCACACCGATCTCGTAGGATCCGCAAAGCGGCTTTCTGTCACATGTAGATAGTAAACACTATCTACGTAGTCTGACGTCGCATTCCAACTTTTAGCACGTACAGCAACTCGCGCACGCGTCGCGTTAATTTCTGAGGACCTGCTCAGAAGACGCATCAAATGAATGCTCAGAATGCGTGGCGGCCATGATGCGGGTGCGTATGCGTTCTGAGTGTGAAGTATAAATGAGCCCTTAAGGTGTGACAGTAGACCAACCAGGTAACAAGCTTGATAAATACACTTATCCCTGAAGAAAATAAGTGGTAATAAAGGTTGAGTAAGTTCTGACAGGATTTCTTTTGGTTTCATTTTTTATAACAGAGGGATGTGTAGACTTTTTATATCCACTGTACACACACACAAAAAAAGATTTTTGCATCTTGCCCTACCAGAGATATAGTATAAGACCTCAAAAATGACAAAAATGAGATTTTTCCAAATTTGGAAACTCATTAAGATGTAACTATTTTCAGAATTTAAATGTTTTTGTTTACCTTTTCTGTACATCTTAAAAAATTCAAGTCAAAATTGGCACCAAACCACCAGTTTCTGAAAGGCATATGATAAGTGCTGAGGAACAACCTTTTCGAATCATTAAAATATCTTTTTTGGTTCAGGATATATATGACATCTTACAAAGGGTTCCAAATACTAAAAAGTACAACAGCCACAATCTTAGTGTAGGAAAAAAGAAAAGAAAAAAAAAAAAAGTATTTTTGGACATCCCTCAGCCATACAAATGAATGAAGTTTTTTTTTTGTTTTTTTTTTATTTATGTAAACTATGTAGCAGCAACATTTTTCAGAATTAGATGAATGTAAATGGAATAACCCCATCTGTAAAGATTTATTCAATTAATTACACCTTTCTCCAAGTAAACTAAAGTATAATATAAAAGAATATATATTGATTGCTTAATTCACTGTCCAAAGCTGCTAATTCCAATAAAGGAAATTGGGAAGTAAAGCCTGAATTAACAACATCAGGTGCAAAGCAGATACCAGTCCGGGATGGGAGACCATTTCTTAGACTTACCTATCTTTTAACACTAGAATTACCAGAGCCAACGAAAAAACTTGTGCGGCTTTGACATCATGGTCATAAGGTGCATACTAATTCAGCGTGAGCAGGAACACTCAATAAAACTGAGAAAAAAAAAAAAATCAGATACGAAGCAAGCAGATTCACCAGCATTTGTGTGTCAGCTTTTATCCCTCCAGATCAGAGAATTTCCAGTTCCATTGTCTCAGAACACCACTCACATCTACAATTATTCCCAGTTTCAGATAAAAAGTAACCGCGTCAGATCTGGGGCGGGGGTGAGTGTTGTATCGTGATTGTGACTGAGAGAATAAAAGTGAAAAAAAAAAAAACTAACTTTTACAAGTACTATAAATTTACACTGGCTTTTACAGACACAAATCAAATGTTTTTATTGTATAATATTAACAATAAGAATAGCTCACTACTCGAAAGTGTAAATTTGCCGGGGAGCTGGTTTCGAACTCACGACCTCTGGATTATAAGTCGGCAGTTCTAACCGCTGCACCACAGAAGCTGTCTTATTGTCTGTATACCTTTTGTGAAAGTGTTTATTTGACATTTGGCCATCAGGCTTCACACATTATACAGTCATGTATGCATTTTGTAATCCATATTACTAAACGAGAATGGTAAACCGGATGGACGCAGGGACTTCCGGCCATGGGCCGTGGACGCAAAAGACGTACTGCGCAGGCGCCCCCACAAACCCCCCCCCCCCCCAAGCAACGGAAACCGGATGGAAAGCAACGTAAAATAAGAAATGAGGTGCGCGCCGCGCCCATAGCACACAGAAAAACGAGTCAGACGCCGGCGCCGCACGAAGCCCATGACACACAAAACGGAACACACACAAAGAAGAGGATTGAGACCCACGACACACAAAGCCCCCCTCCAGTAATTGAAATAAATGAGGCGATGCGCCCCTAGAACACCAAAAAGAAAGGAGTCAGATGCAAGCGCCACATAGCACACGAAATGGTACGCACACAAAAAAGAGGATTCAGACCCCCGACACACAAACACCCCCTCCACTAACAGAGATAAAAAAAAGTGAGGCAACGCGCCCCTTGCACACACAAAAAAAGAAGTCAGACGCGAGCGCCACACAAACCCATTGCACACGAAACGGGACAGACTACGGACATAGCACACGAAACATACACAAAAGGAGGATTCAGACCCACGACCACACTAACATAAATAAGAAATGAGACACAAAGCCCCATTACTGAATGAACTGTCCGTATTAAACATACGTCATCTGAACACGTTCAAATTATACAGCATAGATCGATCTCATTACACTGATGCACTATTAACCGTTCAACCACAGAAAAGGCTCCATATTAAACATACAAAAACGGGCAAGGCTCAATACAAACAATGAACGTCGTAAACTGCAACGGGCTTCTCACACACCACAGGCAAATCGATTACAGCTCCAGAATAGCACGTCCCAAATCCTGCACATACAACGACGCGCCTCTCAAACGGCACAAGCAAAAGATACACGTCAAGGACATCAACGACAGACACCTGCTAAACGATTGCGCCAGTTAGCTGACAACGCGTTCAATAATAAGTCCACTATTCATGAAAATTCATTGGGATTAATGAATGTCATTTGCAATCATTGTCATTCACTTAACTTCCCTGAAGAAACAAATGGCAATACAAGTAATGAATTTACACGTTGTTGACAAAAGGGTCAAATTAGACTGCCTCATTTACATTCATATCCTGCATATCTAAAGAAGCTTCTAACTAACGAAGTACCTGAAAGTAAAAACTTTATGAACTGCATTAGATCCTACAATAGTTCATTTGCTTTTGCATCTACCGGAGTAAATATCAGGCCACCAAAAGGCAATGGCCCATACTGCTTTCGCGTATGTGGACAAATATTACATCGCATTGGAACAGTGCACCCTGAAACAAATCAAGAACGCAAATATGCACAAATCACGTCGGCACCTACAACGCGCTTCTGAAACCGCGGAAGAAAAAATGTCTCAGCTCCAAAAACACATGTCACTCCTTATTCAAAATACCGGTCCCAATCACAGAAACATCGGTATCCACTATGAAAATGAACAGTAACAATACACGTGACATCCGTCTTGCCACACTATTAATTATAGATGAATGTACAATGGCATCCACTCACTTACTCAACACCATTGATAAACTTCTACAAACGTTGATGAATAATAATATTCCCTTTGGAGGAAAGGTACTTTTATTAGGAGGAGATTTTAGACAGTGCTTAACTATTGCTCCACTTGCAATGCGCTCAGCTATTGTTCAGTCCACCTTAAAATACGCGACGACGTCATACATAAACAACAAGAGACCGAACTACAATACATATACAGGCGCGAGACCTGATTGGTGATAATACAAAGAAACGAACAGTCCGCATATTAACAGTGAGTGCGATCCTCCTTATTACTTATCCATATTCCTAACGATAAAGATCAAACAAGTCATCAATTCACGATCACGGGTACAAAACTAGACGGCTCGAGTAACGGGACCACAAACACGAACCCGCATCAAAAAAAAAAATTCACGTCGGCACCTACAACCCACTTCTAAAACCGCGGAACAAACAATGTTACGTGGACAATTGGCATTGCTTTCAAAAGATACACTTGCTACAAAACATGCGATGTCCAGATCCCGAATATAACAATTGGTTATTACAACTAGGACATGGTACACTCACCAATACAGATGGACTTCACCCAGATATTATTACAATTCCTCAACCCTTTATCTGCGATGACTTACTTACAGAGATATTTGGAACAGCGGTCTCATTAGACCACATACCCCTTTTAACACAACGAACTATATTATGTCCAAAAAATATTACTGTTGATCACATTAATAACCAGGTCATTTCATTACTTCCTGCAGAGGCACACAACACAGTCTTAGCCTTAAAAACAGAACAATAATCATGCTATTAAGAAACCTTAACACTAAACAGGGTTTATGCAATGTTACATGTTTAGTCGTCTACACCATGACACACAATGTTATTCAAGCAACAGTTCTTACAGGATCACATGCTAACAATACTGTTCTAATTCCTAAAATTGACCTTACAAGTTCTGACCTGGAAATACCTTTTACACTTAAACGGAAACAATTCCCCATTCAACCTGCCTTTGCCATGACCATCAACAAATCACAAGGACAAACCATGGACAAGGTTGGCATCTACCTATCTGAGCCCGTTTTATGACATGGACAACTTTATGTGGCCTTCTCACAAGTTCGACGTTCATCTGACGTTAAAGTTAAGGTCATAAATGCTCCATGCCAAGGAAAACTCATTCAAGGACAAGACACCATCTTTACTACTAATGTTGTTTACAAAGACATTTTCCAATAAACCTTTACACTGTGCCAAACACTTTATTGTTTGCTTCCTATCTGCGTCATCTACACCTTCACACTATGCTATATCTCATTCATACATCACGCTCTTTGTAATTTCCCAACACCAGGGGTTGGCGAGCGAAGCGAGCAGGGGGCGGAGCCCCCTAGTTTATTACTAAAACGTGAAAAACGTTTCCATTTTAACGATGTGTTTACATAGATTGTTGTAGACACAGAACACACATCAAATTATTTCTCCTTACAATTTTGGGTAGCTCACTCGCAGATAATCAATCAAGGCAGGAACTGGAGAACTACTTGCCCATTCCGAAGCGATAGGGGGATGATCTAGCAGGCTGCTTGGACTTATCAACACATTTAGATGACGCTGACGGAGATGTGCGAAGGGATTTAAGGTGGGCTGGATTTACGAGTTTTTTCGTTGGCTCTAGTAATTCTAGTGTTAAGGGAGAAAACCCACACGAACATGGGAAGCACATGTTAAATGCACACAGGCAGAACCTGGGCATAGAGCTGTGAGGCTGTACAACTGAACCCTGCACCAACATGCAGCCCCACAATCAATTTATTGATTTGTAAAAATAATTAAAAATTTCCATAAAGGCCGAGAGAGATGTACAAAAAAAATTTGTTTTAAAATTGAGATACTTTTAACTTTTTCACTTGCTCTCTTTGTCTCTAAAATAATCAAGTCTAGGAGAAAAATTATGCATTAAATGTTCCAGAAAAAAACGAAAGGTGACAAATGAGAAGTCAAAAAGGAGGAGATACTATACCAATTGTATGTGTGAAACAGCAAGGAATGTCTCTTCAACTGACATGGCTTTGTTTATGACAAGTGTCGAGCCCTGAATGTATAGGTTGTGGAAGATGAAGTAGTAATGCAGATTTACTATTTTATGCCTCTGTAACTAGACAGACAGACAGATAATTAATCCCAAGGGGAAATTCACAACACGGAGCTGCTGAAAAGGCTGCCACTCTCGGCGGCACCTGAGTCCAAATAAGTATGATGTGTTCACCAACTTCCTTCCTGAAGGCAATTATTTTCTGAAGTATGGATAAAGTAAACAAAACAAATAAAAAATGCTAAAAAGCTAAATATTAACTGATAATTACTTCATTTCCCAAGAAAAACTAAGGCAATTATTATACTGAATGCATTACACCCAATGGCAGGGCGCAGAACTGAAAACTACCTTTTTCTGTGAATGTTGTGAGAAAACCCACTTTCCTGCAGACCTGTATATTCTCTCCATACACAGGGGAAATCTCTTGACTGATTTGTCGTAAACACTTGACACAATTACCAAGAAATGTTTTAAACTTAATAAGCAGCATACCTGAATAAGCATCAACATCAGAATACTCGGATTCTTTGATTTTAAGTAATAAAAGTTCTCTTTCTTCCCAACATACTACCATTTCACCCACCTTGATTACTCTGAATTCTTGTCTCCAAGGACACAGGTAAAGATTGAGACATGCCAGTTCAAAAACTTCAAAGGCTTTCTTGAGCTGCTCTAGTCCACTTTCCAGACAAGGGGCTTTCTTAAGAGAGGTGCAGATGAGGTCAAATGTTTTATTTTTGAAAAAGGAGTGTAGCTGCTCCCCATCGTTTATGAGCAGTAGCATGGTTTTATCTTTAAGCACAGCATCATCACAGAAGTGAACTGCTTGTCCTTCTGCAAGACGATTCTCCAATATCTTCTGATACTCTTCACAGATATCTTTAATCCCTCCTCTGTTCATCCTACAAAGGAATTGCAAACACATTTTAGGTCATCCTCATATTTTACTGCATTCATTTCTGGTGTATTTCTTTAAAGTGTCTTATTCCAGTTCAGTGAAGTGAGAGCTATGTAGGACAGTATGTTTTGCCAGCCAACGTTAATACAAAGCTGTAATCATACAGTATACCCCATCAACTGATATGCAGCAGATGGATAGTTAGTTACCACCAGAAAAAGCCCATTGTGGATGCAGGAGTACACATAAACCTATCTAAATGGACGAGTGAGTTGTTCAGCACAACTGAATTGCAAAAAGAATTTTTGTTTGACAGTATATTAATGAAATACTTTACTGAGCAAAATAATGTGTTTCATTTTTGAGGGTAAAACATACTGATTCTGTAGACAATACTTCAATGGATATCAGAGACCTGGAGGGATAACAGTAGGGCTGGGCGATATGGACCAAAAATCATATCTCGATATTTTTTAGCTGAATGGTGATATACAATATATATCTTGGTACTTTTTCTTCCCATAAAGTAACAAAAAGACAGTTCTGCGTCAAAGCCACATGTCTCAAATGTCACACAGGCACTTTTATTAAAATACAGCTGTACATGAGAAATGGCTCAAAAATAAACTATCGGCATATAATAAATAATAATGCTCTTTGAATAAAATAATGTTCTTTACCTGCATAACAAAAGACTCACGGATGTGAAATTAAGAAAATGTAAACAGAAAAGATACAGACCAAAAATAACAAAAGGCCGACTTGCTCTTTAACTCTTTTAGGGCGGATGTCGACTTTTGTCGACAGGAGGGGTTGAAGGCGGATGTCGACAGGGATAAAGGGCGACAATCAGCTGTTAATGGCGACAAATCTCACTGTCACGTCACAGGCATTCCCTCTGTGCTTGGAGGAATGCTAGACTCGTTGACTCGGCAAATAAACATTGCGTGTGCGTGAGTTGCGAAATGTAAACAATGGCAAGATGGCACCGACATGTGAAAAGGCAGCGAAGCAAGTGCAGAAAAGAAAACACTTGGCAGACGTTGTTTTGCGCATTACCGCGGAGTCGGACTCTTGATTTTTCAGAATCGGACTTTATTGGCAGTGATCAGGAGATCGAGCAAGAGAGTTAGAAGCAGGCATCAACTGATCAGACACCAGCCGATGCCGCGCGAGCGGATCTGCTGCCAGTTGAGTGCCTTCGCGCAGCCGATGCATCTACGGCAAGGTTCGCATGGGATAAATACACATACATTGATCCGTTGAGAGCCGATATGGCTACCGGAGTTTACAAGACGGCATGGCTTGCTTTTGGACACGACAGATCACCAGCTGCTGTACTTCAGGCTGCTCTCTCCTGATGCTGCTTTTCAGCTACTGTCAGACGAGACAAACAGGTAGGCAGAGATTTTTTTTGAATCGCGGGCTGCGTTTGCATCGCATTCTCGTTATTCAAAGTGGAAACCCACAACGAAAGACGAGATGAAGCGCGCTGTGGCATTAGAAATAGAGATGGGACAGAACTGGTGAGATAACTTCAGGGAGCATTGGTCCAAACGTGTTTTGTCCCCTGGTGGCTTAGGTACGTGCTGCTGCAAAGTTTTATTCACTTCTGTAATAAACAGAAGCAAATCCCATGGGGTGAGCCAGGCTATAATGCCATACATAAAGTTCATAAAGTTTCAGAAGATGAAAAGAGGTGACAATACGGTTTTCATGCAGGCAGAAAACTTGGTGGCAGTGGCATGGCACGATGGCAAATGGGTGACTTGTCTCTCTACAGTACACACTAACAATATATGTTAGAAAATGCAGCAACAGACAATTGAAAAATAGGCATCAAAACAACACATAGAGAATTCAGGCTCATACAACATGCAAGACAGTAACATTTGTCAAAAGTAAATATTTTTTGTTGATTTGATATGTTAAACAATTGCTTTGTGTTCTTTTTTAAAAAATGTTAGTTTTTGGAAAAATATTCAGCCCTGGGAGAAAAGAAACAAAAAAAAAATTAGCCCTAAAAGAGTTAAAAAGTGGGTTTCCATTGAAGTAAAGAGTTCTTTCTTTACCAAAGTGCTTCCTCCTGTATGTAGTCCTGTACAAACATCTACAACTTTGAGCAAATAACAACACATGTAACAACAGACAAAACAAAACAAGTGACAACTTTCTTACACAGAAAAATGGCCCGGGTGATGTGGGCATCATCCATATCATGTCCTGTAACACACAAAATAAGAACTTTTGAAATCACTTTCATTGTTATGTAAAGAGGCAGATCACTCAAAGGCAAATTAACATCCATCTGTGTTTAGTAAGGATGTATAAAATTTACAGTGCATCTGTAAAGTATTCACAGCGCATCACTTTTCCCACATTTTGTTATGTTACAGCCTTATTCCAAAATGGATTAAATTCATTTTATTCCTCAGAATTCTACACACAACACCCCATAATGACAACATGAAAAAAGGTTTACTTGAGGTTTTTGCAAATTTATTAAAAATAAAAAAACTGAGAAATCACATGTACATAAGTATTCACAGCCTTTGCTCAATACTTTGTCGATGCACCTTTGGCAGCAATTACAGCCTCAAGTCTTTTTCAATATGATGCCACAAGCTTGGCACACCTATCCTTGGCCAGTTTCGCCCATTCCTCTTTGCGGCACCTCTCAAGCTCCATCAGGATGGATGGGAAGCGTCAGTGCACAGCCATTTTAAGATCTCTCCAGAGATGTTCAATTGGATTCAAGTCTGGGCTCTGGCTGGGCCACTCAAGGACATTCATAGAGTTGTCCTGAAGCCACTCCTTTGATATCTTGGCTGTGTGCTTAGGGTCGTTGTCCTGCTGAAAGATGAACCGTTGCCCCAGTCTGAGGTCAAGAGCGCTCTGGAGCAGGTTTTCATCCAGGATGTCTCTGTACATTAGTCAGGATAAAGGGAAAGATGACTGCAGCAGTCTCCCAGTTCCTGCCGCTGAAAAACATCCCCACAGCATGATGCTGCCATCACCATGCTTCACTGTAGGGATGGTATTGGTTTGGTGATGAGCGGTGCTTGGTTTCCTCCAAACATGACGCCTGGCATTCACACCAAAGAATTCAATCTTTGTCTCAACAGACCAGAGAATTTTCTTTCTCATGGTCCGAGAGTCCTTCAGGTGCCTTTTGGCAAACTCCAGGCGGGCTGCCATGTGCCTTTTACTAAGGAGTGGCTTCCGTCTGCCCACTCTACCATACAGGCCTAATTGGTGGATTGCTGCAGAGATGGTTGTCCTTCTGGAAGGTTCTCCTCTCTCCACAGAGGACCTCTGGAGCTCTGACAGAGTGACCACTGGGTTCTTGGTCACCTCTCTGACTAAGGCCCTTCTCCCCCGATCGCTCAGTTTAGATGGCCGACCAGCTCTAGGAAGAGTCCTGGTGGTTTCGAACTTCTTCCACTTACGGATGATGGAGGCCACTGTGCTCATTGGGACCTTCAAAGCAGCAGAAATTTTTCTGTAACCTTCCCCAGATTTGTGCCTCGAGACAATCCTGTCTCGGAGGTCTACAGACAATTCCTTTGACTTCATGCTTGGTTTGTGCTCTGACATGAACTGTGGCCATCCCAACTGTGGGACCTTATATAGACAGGTGTGTGCCTTTCCAAATCATGTCCAATCAACTGAACTTACCACAGGTGGACTCCAATTAAACTGCAGAAACATCTCAAGGATGATCTGGGTAAACAGGATGCACCTGAGCTCAATTTTGAGCTTCATTGCAAAGGCTGTGAATACTTGTGTACATGTGCTATCTCAATTTTTTTATTTTTAATAAATTTGCAAAAATCTCAAGTAAACTTTTTTCACGTTGTCATTACGGGGTATTATGTGTAGAATTTTGAGGAAAAAAATGAATTTAATCCATTTTGGAATAAGGCTGTAACATAACAAAATGTGGAAAAAATGATGCGCTGTGAATACTTTCCGGATGCACTGCAAGTATGTGTGTAAACTGTGTTGCGTAATGTGTAACCTACAAATGGTTTTAGTTAAACTGTTTTGGTAAAATCACCAGCAAATGAGTGAAACAGGTGTATATTTTTAGATCTTTTAAATCTCAAACATTTCTGAATTTAAAATGCATCCCTGTCTCTTCTTAAGCAGAGTGGTGGCTCTGGTGGCAAGAATGGCTGCCGTAAAAACCTTTGTGGTGCTGAGGCATCGCCATTGCGCATCATGTGTGATGGGTGCGGCTATGTGCTGTACACAGTGCACACTCCCCTTTCATTTACTGTCTCTTCTCAACTGGGACTCTCATTCATTGTCACAATCCACAGTCTAACACATGCATGCACATACTCCAATAGGGCTGATTGTTACATAAATTAAGTTTCAATTTTATAAGTGGTAGCTGTATAAGTTGAAACATTTTAAATTGATTATCCTGTGGTCAATAGGCATATTTAGCACTGTAAGTGGTTCTATAAGACTTTTTACTTAACTTTTAGGGCAGGCAGAGGGTGAAAAACTGTTACAAATGTCAATAAAACTCACCGTTATGTTATAGGGTCTTTGCTTGGAGGACTGTTAAGACTCGTTGACTTGACGTCAAACCCCTCCATGTGAGTGGCATAAGGTAAATAACGAATGGCATCAACATTGGGCAAATTACTCAGTGGATGACATTGTGTATATTTTATTATTTTGAATTGGACTCTGACTTGTTCGACTATGAGTTTGGTGCAAGTGATCTGGAGATCAAGATCTGAAACGAAAGTGAGGTACTGGCATCAGCTGATCAATCCCCAGCCGCTGCAGCTGCCAGATCTCTAACACGCAGCAACAGCACACTGCATGCAGCAACAAATGTTTTATGTTGGTTTATGTGCGAAACTACTGCTTTGTGTGCTTTTTAAAAACATGAATTTTTTGGAAAAATATTCAGCCCTGGGAGAAAAGGGGAAAAAGAAAGTGCTATGATAAGCCACTGCTTTAATAATATTGCCCCACCAGTGAGGACAAGATTTTAAAAAAATTCATAGGAAGCTCTTAACTTTAGAACACAGGCAAAAACAAATATACCATGTTTGTGAAGAAATAACCGACTTTAAAAATACTTTCAGTAAAAGACAGTACTGTGAGATTTGTATTCATCATTTTAGGTTCTTAAGTCCTTTTTATACTTCATTGCGGAGTTTACACACGATGGCAAATGGCTCTGAATGCTGAAACACTGCAGCTACTTCACAGTCAAATCCACTAGTATGGTCACTAGAAAATAACGGCTTAAACGAGCAGAACATCTGGAGAAGCGGAATGAAAATCATAATGAAAATGATGAAAATCTTAAAAACCAAGACAGAAAAAGCACTATTTACATGTAACATACATAACTGCTTGCTCCTGTGAAAGAAAATCAAATTTGAAGCAGGTAGCCTGTCCACAGTTTATGAAACAAGTCTGGTTGCATTTTGTGGCTCTTTGTAAATTCTTTGATCTAGCCACTTGGGCAAGCCTAGATGTTATCAGTTTAATTGCTAGGGTTATTTAACTATCCTCCTCGAAGACTCCCCTATAAACCCACCTTGGAACATGTTTTATAATTCAACTGATCAAAAAAGTATAATAATGCTGTTTTGCCTGAAGAGTCTATGTGAAAAACATGTCATAGACCAAATGTGTTATAAAAAACATTCATAATATGGGATTCATCCATTCATAGAGTGTAAATGCCCCTGTGCTTCTTTTTATTACTTTTGATGATAAAAACCAATTTGCCGTTCTCTCACCTAAAGTAAGAGTGAAGCTTATTTCTTCCTTTTGAAATTTCTGGTATCAAGCCTTTATAATGTTGGGTTGTTTGCTCTGGTGACTACTTCATTATTTGTTAATTATCATTACTAAACTACAATTAAAAGGAGCAAATGCCACAGAGGAAAGACTACTTAATAGGACAATGATGAAAAAACAATTTAAACTACAACAAAAATAGCCTTTTCTAAATACAGAAAAAAAGAAGACAAACACACACACAGCTAAATTACACAATGAGATCAATCAGAGGTAAAAATGGCTTACCGACTGTGAAACAGTAACAATGGAACAAAAACTGCATCCACAGGAATTTTTACACACATGCAACTGTGCTCACTCCCAGCGCCATTCTGTTTTACTACAATTCTTTTAGTAAGATTCACACTACTATGATACACATGATATATAATACATCAGGGTGTAAACTAAATCTTGGGTACAAGTATTCATTCCAGTAACTTTTTAAATTAGTAACCAATTGCTATTTCATATGAAAAAGACTACAGTACACCCCCAAAATTCATGGGGGTTATGTTCCTAGAGCACCCGCGAATTGTTTTTAAAAAAAAAAAAAAAAAAAAGTGCATTTCGGATGTGGTTAAAAAATGCCTATTTTTATAGTTTAAACCCTAAATATGACCCCAAAATACTTAAGCTATGTTTGAAATTAAATTAAATACATTACCTTAAAAAAAAAAAAGAATGCAAAGGTAAACCCATATACTGTACAGTACTGTACTGATATGTCACCCGCAATGCTAGAATGTAAAATACTGATGTTACCGCTATATGTACTGTAATTCATGCAAGTGCATTTTTATTGCCAGAAGCCTTAGAAGGTGCAGGGCGTTTTGGGCTTGATCTGGCTGCACGCAAGCACAAAGAGATAAACGCTGACACTGGCAGTCTAGTTTAGTGCAGCGGCTCAATCCCAGAGACAGTGAGGCTGCAGCGCTGCAGGATGTCACGCTTTTTGTCACAGAATTGCACAGAAACACAGGAGATTGTAGAGACAGGAGCTCTATTCAAACACTTAAACATGTCTCTTTCAGAAGTAAAATGAGCTCAGTATGCAGTTAGTTCTTGATTAAAGAATAGACAAACATCACAGGAACAGAGGATGCCAGGAGGAGGAGAGAAAAACAAAGCAATCAGCCAAAAAGGACAGGTGCTGTTCAGGCTTTTAAGTATGCATAGCGTTCGTTGCGTGAGAAGCATATCACGTGACAGAGCAGCTGCAAGTAAGCCCAGCAAGTAAGTGAGCAATGTGAAGGTAGTCTATCAGCGTTTTTTTAAGAGAGGTTTTTATTGAGGAGCGTCCGTATCTTCTAGGGGTGCGATCAGCCCCCCTGCTCACAAGGGGCTGGCAGTGGTCAAGAGCTGGCTGCTCAATGAATGTACGGCACTGACTGATCATCTCCTGCGTGCTCGCAAATGGCACTGGGAAACGACTATAGCAGGTTGTGGCGGTTTAAGGGTTAAGAGGAACAAAACGGAAAACACAAGAATACTCAGCTGGAGATGCATCACAGTCAATCAGCAGCAAGGAGAAATGATTAACGCTGTAGCGGTCCGGTGCCGCCAAGCTTCACACTGAAATGAAGGGATTGTGTTAAAAAAATGCTTTAGTTTCCTTACATTTTTACGCAATCATTTTGTTCACCCCACTGAATTAAAGCTGAAAGTCTGCACTTCAACTGCATCTGAGTTGTTTCATTTAAAATTCATTGTGGTAATGTACAGAACCAAAATTAGAAAAAAGTTGTCTCTGTCCAAATATTTATGGACCTAACTGTATATTATCAAAATAGAGATCTTTAAATGTTGCAATTCTGAGAGTCTTCCATAAATTGAATACCGCAGAGGATAACAGCAAATGAAATGGGTGATTATTATGTATGGGAGTGACGGATTAGAGCTTCTCTACCTAAAATGTGATAATGCATTTATAGGGCACTTTACATTAGAAGTAAATCTCAAAGTGCAACATAAAAAGATTAAACAAAGGCAAGGCAAGATAAAAACAGACATAAAACAACAATAACTATAGCATTCTTGTTAATAAGCTTTCCTAAATAGAAAAGTCTTTAGCTGTTTTTTAAAACAGTCCACAATCTGCTGTGTTCTTAGGCTGTCTGGTAGGGCATTCCAGAGCCGTGGTGCAGCGGCTGCAAAGGCTCGGTCTCCCATTGTATGAAATTTGGTCACAGGGGGGCGAAGGTGGTAGGTATTTGTAAAACGGAGGTTTCTTGCAGTGGATTGGATTGTACTATAAGGAGTTATTTAAGATATTGTGGAGCATTTCCATGGATACACTGGTGAGTAAACAAACAGTTTGTATTCGATACGGAGATGGATAGGGAGCCAATGAAGTGATCGAAGGATTTGTGAAATATTTCCGCACCCTCAGCAGGATTCTTGCAGCACTATTTTGAATTTGTTGTAGCTTTTGAAGGCTCTTGTTGGGTATCCCGATGAGGAGTGCATTACAATAGTCCAGTCTGGATGAGACAAAGGCATGAACCAGCATTTCAGCATCACAGAGGGGGAGGTAGGGACGGAGTTTGGCTATGTTTTGGAGATGAAGGAATGCAATTTTACAAAGGTGATGGATATGTATATCAAATGACAGATGGGGGTCAAGTTGACACCCAGATTTGTAACAGAAGGGGAGAGGGTAATGGTACGGTCAGAAAAGGAAATACAATTTACAGAGGAACGAAGTTGATGGGGGGTGGGGTTTGCCAATTAAAAGAGCTTCAGTTTTAGTGCTGTTCAGCTTGAGGAGGTTATTGGACATCCAGGCCTCAATCTCATCCAAGCAAGAGGAAAAAGTTAATGGAGGTGTTAGAGAAGTCGAATCCAGTCTCACGTAGAGCTGTGTATCATTGGCATAGCAATGAAATGAAACTCCATGCTTGCGGATGATGTGACCCAGGGGTAGCATATAGATATTAAATAGGGTCGGCCCAAGGACTGATCCTTGTGAGTTCGAGGCCACATACTCAGCCCTGACTGTAAGATAGGACTCGAACCACTCCAAAGCAATGCCAGAAAGACCAATTGTATAGAGAAGATGATGAAGGAGATTATTATGATCTTCCGTATCAAATGCAGCTGTAAGGTCCAGGAGGATAAGGAGTGATGGAGAGCCCTGATCAACAGCCACCAGGACCTGGTCATTGGTGACTCTGACCAGGGCTGTCTCTGTACTGTGAGAAGTTCGTAAGCCAGATTGAATTTTTTGAGGTGATCCTGAAGCTGAACCAAAACAACCTTTTCCAAAACCTTAGACAAAAATGGAAGGCTGGAGATCGGACGATAGTTTGCTATCACTTCAGGATCCAAAGAGGATTTTTTTTTTTTTTCAAATGAGGTCTAATTTTTGCGGTTTTCAAGGCCAGTGGGACTAAGCCACTCTGGAGAGAGTGATTAATGATATCAGCAATAAGAGGGCTTATATCTGATACATTAGCTTTTACCAGAGGAGTAGGAAATGGGGTCCAATGAACACGTTGAAGGTCTCATCCTCTGTATGATGCCCTCAACTTCTTTAACTGTGGTACAGAGGAACTGAGAGAGCCAGCCCATTGGCTTTGATGTAGAAACATCCAGCGATAGAGGGCTGGAGGCAGACAATGAGGAGCGGATGATGTTCACTTTAGAGGTGAAATATTCAATAAAATTATTGCACTGCTCCTCTGTGAAATTATTACAGATGTGGGTGTAAGGATTGAGTAAATGATTTATCACGGAAAAAAGTTGTTTGGAATTTCCAGGACTGTTGTTGATTAAATTTGAATAGTATTGAGATCTGGCAGTGGTCAGTTCCCTGGAGTAGTTTTTTTTGGTGTTCCCGATAAGCTAATTTGTGGAGCGTTGAACTGGTTGCAACAAAACGGCACTCTAAGGGCTCGCCCAGCTGTTTTCATCTGTCGAAGCTCACTTGTAAACCACTGGGCAGATTTTACAAAAGAGACCACTTGTGATTTAACTGGGGCATGGGTTTCAAGGATGTTGTGGCGCCGATTGTTGTAGTAATCGACTAATTCACTGACAGAAGAAAGGTGGGGAGCAATGGAGAAGTTCTTAATGTCAGCATTTAAATCAGTCAAATTAATTTTTTTCCGGTTCCTGAAGTAGATACAGCGCTGTGGTTTAGACGTATTTTAAATGTGCCCTTCAGTGGTTCTAATGTGAACGACAGGATTGCTGATAAATTGACAAAAGCTAGCTAGTGCTGACTGGAGCACAGCGCAGAACAGACCAGATAGATTTAGGCCAGTACTGTTTTTCCTTTGCAAACCAAGCAGGTCTAAATATGTGGAATTATGGCAGTTTCCAGTATTTTAGTAACAGAAGTTAAAGTTAAGCATTGTCATGCCACCTTATGCTTTAGATCTCTGTAGTCTCACATTTCTGATACGGCCCTTTTGCACTCATGATTAACTATAATACAGGCAAGTGTATATTTATAAGGAATCCTAGGAAAGGGATATAGGAGCTTTGGTAGTTAGACATTCATTTAGACATGAATCTACATTTTTTTTTTTCTTTCTAAAGCTGTGACCCCCATCCTACTTTTCTGCTTCCAATCTTTCTTGCCAGGCAATCTTCTGATGCACTGTACTACAATGGCAACTGTTTTGTGGTGCAACCATTTAATATCTTTAGGATGTAAAAACTCAATGTTTTAGCATACACCATGAAACAAGTATTCTTACTTTATGTTGTTACAACACATTTAGTGCAACATCAACTATGTTAACATACATTATATATATATATATATATATATATATATATATATATATATATATATATATATATATATATATATATATATATTGCATAGTTTACTGTCAAATAAAGCAAAGAGTACGCGACACGTGTTTCGCCCTCATTTGGGCTCATCAGGCGTACACTCTACTGCTCCCCTCTCGGGGAATCGAAACTCGGACGTCAACGTCAGAGACGAAGTCCCTTTGCACCGCAGACCAACCACAAGCGTTACCTGGTAGGTAACCACCCACACAATTCAGGTAGTCGAGACTCAGACTACGAATGCAATGAAAAAAAAAAAATATATATATATATATATATATATAAATATATATACTAGTGCAACTTAATACATTTTACAAAGTTGAGGTAGCATTATGGGTCTTACAATGGACGATTTTTAAATGGACACTCAACGCCACCTTTCGGCCCAATGCTTCCAAGATAATCACGTCTTCTTGTGTCACCAAAATTGACTCAGCAGATTATGAAAATAGTTCAGGCGGATGTTACGTTAACGGGCTACCCTAACTTGTATGGCTGTTGTTTGTAAATATAGGGGAGTAATAAAACTGGCCATGTTTACAGTTGCTTCTTCCCAGTTATATATCCCTAAACTGAAAATAGCGAGTATGTTCAACAGGAATATTTGTAGAAAGAAACTCTTAAGTTAACCGTCAATAAAAAAGGGGTCTGTTCTGCAAAAATAAAAACGTAACCTCTGAAACAGCACAGCAAGCCAGCCATAATGTATGCGTATACAATGAGCTTGAAGAGGCATGTTTTTGGAAGACTTCGAAGAACTTACGAAAACTAGATAGATCTTTATTGTCATTGTCACTTTTACAAAGGAACAACGAAATTGAAGGTACAGTCGACTCAGTCGACATTCGTTTACTTCAATACCTTACATATACAACTCGAAAACAACACTTTAGGTTTACGATGATTACCGCTATAAAACCACATTTATATGAGGAACACACACGCGTTTAGGGAAACTACTTACCTTTTTCTCGACGCTCTTTTCGTAGACGGATCTGACAAAATAAAAGCGAAACTATACACGCATTTTATCCCGGAACCTTTCCCAAAGTCTGTTTGATTCCCTCTGACGTAAACTAAACAAAAGACCAAACTTTTTTCACCTCCAACAGTAAAACAAAAACCATTTAAGAACTTTATGTATGGAACTTTACCTCAACTTATTAAACAATTCTTCAGCACTACCTACTTTCAGCAGATCTGGGTCGCGCTGGCAGTGACGCAATTCTCTTATGTTCACGCGTGACTATACGAGGTCGGCGTAAACTGAACGAGTTCTTTTTGCAAAGCTGTGTTCGCAGTATTGTGACTCGTTTAGGTTCTACACTCAAACTAACGTTTCATATTTTTGGTCAATTTATTACATTCTAAAGTATAACATAATAATACAAAGCTAGATAAAAGCCACGAACTTAACTCGATTAATATGAATTTGTGATACAGGGGAATAGGAACATCGAAAATGAACTATGAAAGCTTTGTATGTCTAAACGAATGAATCTACAGTATACATTTTTTACACTTTTTACACTTTTACACTTAAGATTTCTCATTTAAAGATTTACCAATGTTGTTTTCTTGTCCTAGAGTGTGTCTATAAACACAGGGAACTCCAGTTTCTGTATTACAGCTTGCCTGAAGAAGGGGCCTGAATTGCCTCGAAAGCTTGCATATTGTAATCTTTTTAGTTAGCCAATAAAAGGTGTCATTTTGCCTTTTCTCAATGTCTAAGCAAGTAACATATCTCCAGATAATGACAAAATTAAACGAGTATAATCAAAAATACACCACCGCTTGACTTTTTAGGTTTTTTAGGTCTTAACTCTAGCGGTAAATTACAAAAGCGGTTGTTGCTTAATCAGTGCTAATAGAAATATCTTCGATAACCACAATGGAAAGTAAAAAAAAAAGGTCTATTCGTGACTCTTTCATCAACCTGCGTAATCTTGCTGTTTAGGTGGTAGGGTGCTGGAGCCTATTCTTGGAGCCTATTCTTGAAGCCTTGGCCACTAGCTGGGAAACAGCTCTGGACGAGAGGCCAGTTCGTCAGACGTCACACGCGTGGATATCGGTTCATTTTGGAGTTGCCAACTTTGCTTACCAAAGAGGAAAACCACCACCCAGAAACAAGGAGAATATGCAAACTTCATAGAAGCTGGGGTGGAGCAACGGTGCCCACTCCGGCGTAATCACGCATCTCTAGCAATATGAGAGGTTAACATTTATTATCTTTTACAATAAATTGCTAACAATGTTAAAGGATATATCCACATATAATCTTAAAAATATGTTTAAATTGCATATATTTTACATTATACTGAAAGATATGTTCATATATTTTTTATGTGTATTGCAGTATTTTTAATTTTTGCAGCAGATAGGAAAGTGTTAATACAGTGCATTTTTATACAGGCCAGATGTGTTTTGAGTTGTGGTCTACAGTATATTCTTACATTTATATTTAACCATTAAACTTCAGCAAGTCTTTAGAAGTGGAAGTGAAGTTCAGAAATTGATAGACAGAAATTGATTTGTGGGTTTGCTTGTGCAAAAGTGGGTGACATGACTTCAAACTAACTGTCCTGCCAGCATAGAAGCACCCCTCCAGCAAATCACAATGATGTCCTCAGGTGATAAAATCAAAGAGCAGAATTAGCAGAACTTTATACTACTTAGCTTTAAATTTACGTTAGAACCTGTATTTCATTTTGTCATATGATTTCCCTCAATTTATCAACAAAGGGAAGGTTGATTGGCTGGGGGACTTAAAGGCCTAGGATTTTTTTAGCTTAAGGTTTATAAAGTCTGCTTGGTAAATGAAAAATAAATTCTGTTTATAATGCTATAAATAAAAAATCAAACATTATTGTTTCATCCATCCATCCATCCATTCTCTTCCGCTTATCCAAGGTCAGGTCACAGGGGCAGCAGCTTGAGCAGAAATGCCCAGACTTCCCTCTCCCCGGCCACTTCTTCTAGCTCTTCCGGGGAAATCCCAAGGCATTCCCAGGCCAGCCGAGAGACATAGTCCCTCCAGCATGTCCTGGGTCTTCCCCTGGGCCTCCTCCCAGTTAGACGTGCCCGGAACACCTCACCAGGGAGGCGACAACATTATTGTTTCAGTGCCAGGTAAATTACAGAATTCCAAGGTTATTCTGTATATGTTTATTTGCACATACTGTTTAAAGCTTCCTTTGTAAAAACACATTTTTCAAAGCACGTTTGTCAGAAAATCACTTTGTGAAATTTATGTTTGCATCTACATATAGAGGAGACATGTCCTAGTGTAAGAGAAAGACAAGACTAAGATAAAGAGCTGGAGTACCACGCTGGTCACCCTGTATAATTGACAAAATGAAAAACATGCAATACTTGCAAAGATGTCTTTTCAGACTTGAGTTCAGGGCAGAACTGCCTTAAGATGCTGGATCTTCCAGCATTGAGTCCTTATGGCAGGAAGAGGCGGGTCCAGGTGGGTGAACACCAGAAGTGACATCAGTGGTGTTACAGCTGTCAATTTTCCAGACTGCAGATGGAGGATGAGAAAAGGCATTAGGATACAGCACCATTACCTGGAGCAATAGGAGATTACAATCACCAGAGCCCTTAAGCTGTCCCCTATGCACATGACACTAGTTAATTGCCCCTACTGAAGAATATTTAATGGACAAGTCAAATTAATTCAAATTTCAATTGTCACTTGATGCTTTCATTTTCTAAATTACTCCCACCTTTTTGAGATTTGTCACAACTTTAAAGCTACCTGTGGAATCAAGCTTGTCAACTGAAGATTAATCCATCATTTCAGAATTTCTGTTAAACAGCCTTTGGTCTGTTGCTTTCAAGATGTCTCACCTAAGTGATTAGACTTTGATTTTGCTGATGTCTGTGTACTAATTCTGAATTAGCCACTGATCTGTGCAGACTTTAAATGCAGTAATTTCTCCTGACAGGAGATGACATTACATTCAATGTGTGTTGCATGGACTTTCACAATTTATCGGTTATGCACATGAATATTACATTTAGCTTCAAAAACCCAATGAACAGCATAGATCTGCTGTTTTAGCAGGGTTGCTAAGCTGTGTCTCTGTGAGAGTGATGTTGTATTAACACATTTCATGCTGCATCATTAATCAGATTTGCCCTATGCTTTAAAGCAGTGGTTCCCAAACTCGATCCTGGGGACCCACTGTGGCTGCAGGTTTTTGTTCCAACCAGATTCACAATCGGTGATAATAACTGATAACAACTGATCTCATGTAAATAGCTGGTCTTTTTTACTTTTCTCCCATTCTGCATTCAGAAAAACTCAACAATATGTTTTTTTTACATTTAGAAGACATTTAGAAATACTTTTATTTTTTCTTCTAAAGTTATAAATGTTTAACTCTCTTTTGTTGTTTTTCTATTATTTTCCGCTTTTCCTGTGTTGTTTGCGCCCTTCATTTAACCCTAATAGTGACAATTAACCAGCACAACAGACACCCAGGATGATGAAAGCTGCAACGACTTCAGTGTCAGACTGGCTAATTAGTAAATAATCAATTAAATAACCAGAACACCTGGAAAAGCAGAATGAAAATTAGGTTGAAAATACTGTTAACGACTTAAAAAAAAACCCTACATATTCCCCATATAACTGCTTATCTCTCTATTATGATAAAAAAATCCTCAGATGAGATGAGACTTTTTAGCCTGGGATGAGACATGACTTTTTCAGAGAGATACTTTCATGTCCCGCGAGACAGGACTTTGTGCCAAGAGATTTAACCACGCCCAGGGCCAGAAATAAAAGACAAAGAATAGATGACAAAGTAGAACGTCATAAAAAATTCAAAAACGTTGGTGCGATACATGTGCAGAGCAGGTTAGAGATAATGAAAGTACTAACATACGAAAGTCTCAAAAAAATTATAGTAAAGATCGCATTAGTACGGAAGCCAAGAGAGGACGTGCAATATCGTTATTTTTTTTAAATTGTCTCCTCGAGATAAAAGACTAATTTTATCGAGATGTCGAGAAAATGAAAATTTGTTTCCTTGAGATAATGGAATAATTTTATCGTGATCTCGAGAAAACTAAACTTAACCTTTGCTCCTAGCATCAGGCTCGCTTAGATTGCGACGCCTATACAGCTGAAGCCTTGCTAACCGTCTTCTTAAATGACGAGCACTAACGTTATTATTATCTAAACTAAGGCATAAACATAATTCAGCCTGCATCAGCCCTTGATTGAACAAAAATGTGGAGCGCTGATCAATACAGTTCTGCTCTTCTGCCATTTTAAAGATAGCTAAACATTAAACGTTAGATACAATTATTTCATAATTTCGAGAAAACAAGATCTTTTGTTTTATCGAGATGTCAATAAAATTATTCCGTTTTCTCAAGATCTCGATAAAATTAGTCCATTATCTCGAGGAAACAATTTAAAAAAATAACGATGTTGCATGTCCCCTCTCAGCTTCCGTACATTAGTGCAAACAAATGGAAATTATTACTCAGTGAAATCACGGAACAGCAAAACGAGATCAAATATATTGTTTGGTTTAAACTTTAAGTTGGACAATTGTAGATCGTCTATTCGTGTTGCCATCAGTTGAAAAGCAGTGTTTCTTCCCAATGAAGAGGTGTATCCGCGAGAATGAAAAGATTTATTGTTTGGCGAAAGTGAAATCCACATATGCGAGCGGCAGAGACGTGAAGTGGCTGGCGTGTAGCACAGGCCAGGGGGGTTGGCGAGTGAAGCAAGCAGGGGGCAAAGCCCACTAGTTACAATTTAATAAAAATCTACCAAACTTAGTTTGTAATTTCTACATTGAGTCCAAAACACAGAAACTGGGAAATAATGACTCACTTAATTAGGCTAAGAGTCCAATGAAAAACAGAAGTTGGTTGGAACAAAAACCTGCAGCCACAGGGGTTACTCAGGATCGCGTTTGGGAACCACTGCTTTAAAGAATTACGAGCTGAACCACACAAATGTTTGCCCAAACACTAGCACTAACCTGCTGTCCACACTCTTGAAATGGATAAACCGATTAGAAAATGGATGGATGGTTAGACAGAAAGCTGCAGCCATTTTCATTATATTTAGAGGATTGATTTAAAGCCTCTTGTTTCATGATTGACCTATGTATGGTATTGTATAAACATCCATAAATCGCAGTATCCTTTCTAAAATTTTACACTACAAATTTAAATCTTTGAAACACATGGCTGATTGGTCACTTCAATGGACTCTCAAAGTGCACAACTCATGTATTTTTGTTTTCAGACTAATTCCACAACAGGAAAAAGTAATAATGAAAGCCTTTTTCGCTGTAAAAGAGCAACAGAATTTTCTCCCTTTAGAAAGGCAAACTACATGGTATTTTAAAATAATAGATGCAATTTCCACAAGCCCTGATAGATAGATAATCCAATTCAGGCAACACCAGTGCTGCACACAGTATGCATCCCAGAATAGATTAAGTAAATATTATGACACAGGCTGAATTCTATACAGTTGGTCTCAACTGGCGTAGTGAAACACTACCAAAAGTAGGTATCGAAAAACTCGGATTTTTCATTTTTAGTTTTTTAATGTATTATCATCTATCACTTACCAGACTGGATTCTTTAAGGCACGACTCTCATGTTCCCATACACCAGCAAATATTAACACTATAGATAGATAGATAGATAGATAGATAGATAGATAGATAGATAGATAGATAGATAGATAGATAGCACTTCATTTGTCCACAATGGACTTTTTACAGAAGCTCAAGAAATATTATAATAAATGATGATAAGAACAACAAACCCTGTGAAATGCACACAAGAATTATAAACATAAGAAAACCTGAGACTTGGCTAATGATAAAAGAGCAGTCGCAGTGAGGCACTATAAAAGTATATTGCCATAGGTTAAAGAAGCCTTAGTGGTGTTTCTTGACACACTTCTGCTGAATAATTTGTTGGCTAAAAGTATTCCAAAATAGTGTGTCAGAGAGAGGATGTGCAGTGTGATGCACAGAAGAGCATCCAAGCCAGAACTGACCCCATTCTTTTGCCTGACCAGAATGCCAATATGGATGGTCAGGAAGGGAGGTGTGACATTGCTCCTCCTGACCAGGAAGTGTGCATGAAGGGGCATCATGTACAACTAGTACACCAGGACTTAAATCCCAGCAACAATGAATCCTTTAATCAGCTGGGACACCAGCATAGTGAATGGGCAACTGGGCTGAAGAAGTTCCCAGACAGGGATGGTTAGCAGGGCCTTTCCCGGTCCGGAGGCCAGAAGTGTGAGACAGTTGGCAAGTACATTCCATATGCATTATATCCCCATATACGCTGGAGGGGCAGTATCACTTGTGAGTTGTGATCCCATAGGGCTGCCCTGGTGGGTTCCGTGGGGATCACTAGGGGGAGTTAGTGAAGGAAAAAGGAAACAAAAGCAAAGCAAGGCTTGTGCATGGAAGTGTATATACTGAGACCTGTAAAGAGGTACTATTGTGTTAATAAAAAAAGGCTTATTTGAACCAGGGACTATCTATGTATAGTTATGTCTGTGTTTTGGGGGTAAGTGATGCCCTCTACAGGCCACAAAAGAATTGCTCATTATGGCCATCAGTTTAGTCTTCATATTTTTCTCCACTGCTGCCTCAGGCCAGTTTAGAGTATGTCCCATAACTTCTTAATAAGTTTGTTAATTCGGTGGACCTCTCTTGAAGCAATGTTATTGGCCCAGTACACCACAGCGTGGAAAATTACATTGGCTATCACAGACTTATAGAACATGTAAAAGATGTCACGGCCCATATTAAAGGAATACAGCATCTGCTCTGAGAGTCTGCTTTGCCCTTTCTAGTTCTTCTAAGTTATGAGACCTGTCAAGCCTGTCATTGATGTGAATCTCCAAGTACTTGCAGTAGTGTACAGGATTGCTTGTGATTGGGCCTAGAGACTGTTTGGTGCTGTAAAAGCCAATAACCAGTTCTTCAGTTTGCTAAAGCTGAGTTGCAGACAATTCTTTCTGCCCCAAGACACAAAGTTCCCCACCTGACACCTATACTCTGTCTCATCTCTTTTGTCAATACACCCCATAAGTGCAGAATCATCTGAGAATTTCTGTAAGTGACATTACCTGGTGGGGCAGCATGGTGGCGCAGTGGTAGTGCTGCTGCCTTGCAGTAATTAGACCTGGGTGTGCTTCCTGGGTCCTCCCTGCGTGGAGTTTGCATGTTCTCCCCGTGTCTGCGAGGGTTTCCCACTGTCCAAAGACATGCAGGTTAGGTGCATTGGCGATCCTAAATTGTCTCTAGTGTGTGCTTGGTGTGTGTGTGTGTGCCCTGTGGTGGGCTGGTGCCCTGCCCAGGATTTGTTCCTGCCTTGCACCCTGTGTTGGCTGGGATTGGCTCCAGCAGACCCTCATGACCCTGTGTTAGGATATAGTGGGTTGGAAAATGACTCACTGACTGACTGACATTACCTGGTGTTATAGTCCAAGAAATACAGAGTGAAGAGAAAAGGTGACAGGTCTGTACCTTGTGGTACTCCAGTGTTGCTCACATCCATATCAGAGACACAATCCTTGAGCCTCACAAACAGCAGTCTGCTGAACTTGCCTATCCTCCAGCTTACCCCTTAACAATGATGGCTGGATTGTATTGAAGGCACTGGAGAAATCAAAAAACATAAACATAATATAGTGAATTTAACTGCAATTTGTTCCCTTTTATTATGCTTTCTTTCATTTCTCTCTTGGAATCAGGAGATATGAGATAGATTAACCTGTTTTCTGCTTGAGTGGTCCAAAATCACCTCTCCTTCTTTTCCATGTGACTGCATTCTTTGCATTGTATTTACAGGAGTGTGGTTATTGGTTATGAGCTCTCATGCACATGAGCCCATCCCTACAATTTAAGAAATATCAAACTCAAATTCAGTACTCTAGATATGATCTCGCTAGTATATTATACATTCTGAGCATAACATTTTCTTCATTTATATTTTACACAATAACCTTTCATCCAATCCATCCATCCATTTTCTAAACATGCTTATGCAGAGTATGGTCATGAGGAAGCTGGAGCCTATCCCAGTAAATACTGCAGGAATCACACCTATACAGGGCCCCCATCCATCGCTGGTTGAACACACACATTCACACACAGACACAGACATACACACACACACTTTCTAGGGCCACATTAAGAACCCTATACCTCCATGTCTTTGGACTGTGGGAAGAAATCAGAGCATCCAGAGGAAACCCACAAACGCATGAGAAGAACATGCAAACTGTACATTTAACATGATGAGTATATTGTGTAAATGTAAGCCCCTAAATGCTTTTCATTGTTTTCTTTCTGTAGGTCAGTATTGTCCATCTTTCTGCTGGTGTCCCCCACCAAGCTGCTTGCTTTGCTTATGCTCCTGTCTGAAAATGCTCTGTCACAAAATCAAATGAATGCATGCATGTATTTTAAATTCTTGCGGAAGGTGCTGTATAAAAGTTTAGACAAATAAAATCACTGTTATATGCTTACTTGCAATGGAATGGGGAATCATACATGACATGAAATTTAAGCAGTCAATTAACCATATAAGATGCTTTATAAAATGCAGAGGCACTGAACAAGGTGCATATAAGAAAGTGTAATACTTAGGAATACTGTAGCTAACACATTGTGTTTTTTGCAGGTATTTTGACACATCTCATGTGCAATGGAAAAACTTAGTAACTGCAATTTTTTTTTCAAAATTGAGTTTTTTTAGTTTTTAGAGATACTAGGTTTTTCCTGATATTATAAGGTAGTGGTGATAGCCAAATATGACTTCATTCCAGTCATGGAATGACTGCACACAGTATTTTACATCCTACAGGACAAAAACCTAAGAAGTCCACGGACCAATGAGCAAAGACCGCCCACCAATGAAAACGTCGGATTACGGTCACGTGATTGAAATGCAGGCCAGTGATGATTCGTGAAATAAACAATATTGTGTACGTGAAGCTCAGGAAAAATTAAATCTAGAGATTGTTATTATAGGGGCGACATCATTTTCTCAATTTGTTATGTTCTCCTATCTATCTATCTATCTATCTATCTATCTATCTATCTATCTATCTATCTATCTATCTATCTCCTTGAATCGTTTTAACTATTGCTTTATCGCTACTTCTGCTCTAGATGTCGCTGCTATGTAGATTAAATGTGCTAAGAAAGCACGGAGATTCAACACAAAGGGGCGCGCGTAGCACGTTCAGGTCAAATTTGTAGTCAAGTATGACAAAGTTCAGCACATAAAGCTGAATGGATGTCATAATTTATTTTTAGCGGTTATCTTTCATTTATTTGATATATGAAAATATGAAATGTCCCCTATCTTATGCTTATTAGTGTAAAATCTCATCTTAGAATCATCCTGTGTGTATATTTATTTGTATAATTCTGTTTCATGCATCTGCGGTGGGTTGGCACCCTGCCCGGGATTGGTTCCTGCCTTGTGTCCTGTGTTGGCTGGGATTGGCTCCAGCAGACCCCCGTGACACTGTGTTCGGATTCAGCGGGTTGGAAAATGGATGGATGGATGGATGTTTCATGCATGATGTTTCTTTGCTTATGTTTCAACATTATGTTTTGTGTTTTTGGTGTCTTCCTATTGATGGCACTACGTCCAGGACGAAGAGCGAAAAAAAAACATAGAAAATGTATAATTATTGAACAGCATGCTGCACTCAAAAGTTCAAATGCGTTTTACACTAAAAATTAAATTGACTTGAACTCAACTGAATGGAATGGAACTGAATTAAATTGAAGGTTACCCTGCATTGATTTGCCAAGGAATAATATATAACTCTTATAATTAAAACTATTGTTCATTGAAAATGTACTTTTTTCACTTAGTACTTTGGTTCCTAGTCGCCAGGGCATTTCATTTGGTTCTGTTCCTACGTCTGGTGCAGTGTGTCTCTCAGTGCAGTTGTAAGGAATAAATTAAAACTTTTAAACAGTTCTTCTTAAAACTAATCGGGTTACTAAATTGATGGATGAAATTATGTTTATTAAGCGTCTTCTGTAGAACAGAGCTACACAAAATAAAGGTTGTTGATGAGCACTGGCGCCTATATAAATACCTTAAACTGGCAAGATACTGTTGGGACAAGTAAATATTATTAACGGAACAATAAAGAGATTTGCTTCTTGATTTTGAAAGCCTACTCTTCCCAGTCGTGTGGTGCGGCGGTCTGCGTGTGGTTTGCACGTTCTCCTGCTGTGTACGAGGCCATCTTAAAGACACGTGTGTTAATTGTCGCTATTAATATACGATGCTACTAGAGAAAAGTAGAATTTGCAACTATCCAGGTTCAATAATGAAAAATGAAGTATAAAAGTGATTTCAGCTAAAGTAAGCACGAACCGTTTTTCTATTATCATCCTGGCAACTAGCAAACTTGCACATTTTATGCTTACTCGAAGTCAATGCTCACCCAGCTATAGGTGTTATTAAATAAATGACATCCGCCAAAAATTAAATATTTGTTTCCTGAAATAAGTTGCTCGTATTTAGGCACCCTGCATGCAGTACCTATATCTTGTAAAATCACGATCAAAATCTGCCTTATTGGCCGTAATGTACGTTTCTCTACCCCCCTGCTCTTTTTTGGGAGCCCCACCTTTACTTAAAGTGTCCGTCCTCAGCCCGCGGGACAGTGGGTGTTACTGATAGTGGGTGTGTCAATAAGTGGGCGTGTCGCGTAGTTCTGCGAGGCACAGACCCTTCTCACTTTTTGTTTACAAGTGGGAGGGACTTGTTTAATATGGAGGCGTGGTCTCACATTATCAAGAGCCTTTTAAACCCGTAATAACTTACAAGTTATATTCAGCTTTACCCAACAAACGGTAGCTCTGAATACTTCTTTGAACATTTACTTACGGGGGATTCTACACAAGACGGAAAATGACAGCTTCAGATAGAGTAGTCCTAGCTCTCGGGGGAGCAGGTACAGTTGGATCGGGAATTGTTAAAGCCTTACTTGAAAAAGGTAAGAAATAAAGCACGATGGCTCATTTCATAATACATGCAATTTCATTCCATTTATTGTTTTCCACGCTGTATGATCTGTCATTTTCCTTGGATGGGTAAGGCATATATCAATGTGAATCTGTCATCGCCTGAGTAAATGCTTTTATGATTATTGTATATAAATAAGTCAAGACTTGAATTTTACCATAACTGCGTATGAGTCATGCTCTTGAATCAAAGCTTTCTGCTGACAGATGAGCTCTGTCCTTTTCTTCACGCAATTTTTATCGTACTGTAGTATTCATTTCCAGAGGTCATAAAACATACTCAGTTCTCAACACAGAATGTAAAGCATTTCGATCAATCGGACAATTTTCACTTTTTATAGAAATATTATTTGAGGATTGTTTTCACATTCTTTATAAAACAACTGGGTTAATATGGCAAGAGGCATCTTTATAAATACTGTACGCAAACCGATTTTTTAAGTATAGACTTAATTGGAGCTTCAGAAACCCAGCTCAGACGGGATGCCAGTCCATCGCAGGCACACTCAGGCATTCACACGCACATTTGCAGCTGGCAATCAATGAATGCATAGCATACTGTATTAAGGCATTAAGATGAGTTTGCAAAAGTTCTGGCAACGACTGAAACTAAACACAATAGCACTTAGTCTACACAATGGTCGAATGACAGTAAAAATGGATTGGCAGCATACCTGAGTTAGCACCAGCAGGTTAAATATAATAGTCCATATACAAAAGAGATACATTCAGATAGATTTACAAGTGACATCTGAGATGATAATATGCTTATTAGAATCGTGTTGCAAGATTAAACTCTGTTTACCCGATTTACAGCACTGGGCTGGTAAGGCAATAGATAGAACAAGATATAATTGAAATAAAATATATTGGTTTCTTTTTTAACAAATGAAGATATAAACCAATGTGCAAGATTTTTTTTTTAATATTTTCCTGTCCACATAAAGTTAAATTCTTAACAATCAAGTGAAATGTGTCTTTAAAAAAATGCAGAAAAAAAAATCTGTTCTCTGTGTTACTTACTCCGAACGTGCTTATTCGAATACAGGCTCGCGGGAGACTGAAGCGTCGGGAACAAATTAGGAACCATCCCTGGGCAGAACTCTGGTGCGCCGGAGGGTATATTCACTCACACCAATGCGATCGGTCTAAACAGCATTGGATGCGAGGAGAAAATCGGAGCATGCAGAGAATACCCGGCGAGAACACGCAAAGTCCACATGGATAGTTAGTTGGTCAGAATTTGAGCCCAGGACCCTACAAGATAGCAACGCCAACTGTTGCGCCTTTGGACTTTTCTTTAAGTTTGCATTGATCTTTGGAAATGTAGCTTGTCTAGTTGAGTTAAGCGACAACTCAAATAACCACAGGATGTCATTAGTATGCGCGAAATAAAAAAAACAACAACAAATCTGATCAAATATATATATGTATACTAGAAATAGAAACGGCAGAGCACGCATAAGTGTATTTGCCAGCCGATAACGTGTCTCATACAATTACATTAAAATACACTTTAACAAATGAAGTGCTATCTATCTATCTATCTATCTATCTATCTATCTATCTATCTATCTATCTATCTATCTATCTATCTATCTATCTATCTATCTATCTATCTATCTATCTATCTATCGTGTTAATATTTGCTGGTGTATGGGAACTTATGAGTTGTGCCTTAAAGAATCCAGTCTGGTAAGAGATAGATGAAAATACATTAAATAAGTAAAAATGAAAAATCCGAGGTTTTCGATATCTACTTTTGGTAGTGTTTCACTACGCCAGTTGAAACAAACTGTACAGAATTCAGCCTGTATCATAATATTTACTTAATCTATTCTGGGATGCACACTGTGTGCAGCACTGGTGTTGTCTGAAATTGAATTAAGCGGCAATAACAATGAATGCATGAGTTATACATCTATTCTCCCATTTCCTGGCCCCACTTTAGTCGAATTCAGGTTCGCGGAGAATCAGTAAATATCCCGAGAACGTGGGACATAATGGGGAAACACGAGCGCTGGACTGGCTGACAGTTAGCTTTTGGACACACAAACACATATTGAACCTACTCAACGTGGCGCAAGAGTGGAAATGAATAGCTGTCCCCGGGTGCTTTTGTGAAGCAATAGTGCTAAACACTGCGCCACCGTGCCTCATAATGTGAATGAGTGATGCACATACATCTTTAAGGTTTTTCCTGAGTAAAATCCCTTTTCGAGTATACATTAGTTCTCCAGTATCTCCAGACGTGGCTCTTGGGTTTGGCAACTAGTCATTGCTTTTCAGCACCATGAACAGCTTTCACCTACAGTATGTGCAGAAAGATGAGGACATTTGAAAAATTCACAGAAGAATGGTGATATTTCAATGAAACCTCTGTATTATGTGTGTGTGTGTGTGTGTGTGCATGTTTATCTTGCAGAGTTGGTCATAATATTCACTTTTGAAATCTGTTTTTTATTTTTTTATTATAGCATTATGATACAGTATGTAATAATAATTCTTTGCATTTATATAGCCCTTTTCTCACTACTCAAACTGCTCAGCAACTGCAGTTTAAAGGCCTTGCTCAAGGGCCCAACAGAGCAGAGTCCCTATTGGCATTTACGGGATTCGAACCAGCAACCATCCGATTGCCAGTGCAGATCCCTAGCCTCAGAGCCACCAACATGTAAGACAAAGTTGTCTCACTGAAGATTAAATGTAATCCCAAGATTATTAGAATAGCCCAAAATTATCATTATTAGACTATATTAGACTACATTCCTTCATTTTTTGTATTTGGTATCAAGTCTGAACTCATCCCTATATAGTATTTTTTACTGAAATGCTTCTTTATTAAAATGTTCAGTATTTATGTATTGTATAGTTGTTTCACTTATATAAACTGCAGTCCACAGTTTTCCTGCTGGTTTATCCAACCAAGTGTAAGACCACTTGTCTTCACAAAGGTTTCTTCCCACAGTACAAAGATACTTTTAGGTAGGTTGGCAACTTGAAATTGGCCCCAGCTAATTACAAAAAGATGAAATCACAACATAAAAACATAATATCCCCTTAGACCCTCTGTTATTTCTTGAAGATGCTCTGATAGTAAACTAAAATTCAATAGTTAGTCAAAGAGTAATTCTAAACTGACCTGGTGTGAGTGAGTGTGGTTGGTGATGGATGGGCATCTTGTGTAAGCTGGGCTCCTGCCTTATGCGTCCTGATGCCACAATAGACCAGGGCTCCTTATGAGCCAGACCAGAAAAAGCAGCAGTTAGAAAAAGGAAATATATTTCATTTGCACTTGTATGATTCAAAAAGACTGATGCGATTATGCATTAGGGACAGCTGTTTCACAAGACTTTGATATCAAACTATGATTCTGTTTAAGCTGGCACAGGAGGTGTCCTCAGAATGTGTTTGATTGTGCTAGTTCATGCCTAGTATTCAGCAATCTTCACATATAGAGTGGGCACCTGCCTGTTGGTGCTACATTAGGCTTTTTTTCAATATGATCCATCCTAACTCAATTAGCTTGTACCACATCAGTTCAAGTATGAGCACACATCCTTTGTAAGTCAGAGAGATTTTATGCTTTACAAATAGAAACATCAGAAAAGAGAAAAGATATCAGTACTTAATTAACAGCAAAGATCTAATGTCCTGTGGCATTCCTATAGCACACAATAAATGAGCGCCACAAAAATGTAAACCATATTGTCTTAACACATACAGTATATTCTTGACACCTAGCTAAATGAATCCTTAGGCCTATATGGTCTGTGTAATGTCCTTGCTTTTCCCTTTAACCTGAATCAAAAGGAACCAGGATTTGAACTAGCAATTATTTTGAAGTTCTCCAGAGTCCAGTGTTTCTGTATCTTAGCCCAATGCAATCATAATCTGGTGTGGTCCAGCTTATAACAAGTTTTACATTCTTATAGATCCAGTTGAAGCTATTTCTGCATTTTCTTCAACCCATCTGTTGCTTTGTTCAAGTCATGTCAGCTTCCCATGGCTCCTTTTGTAAATGGTATAGGTCCAGCCTAAGAGTCATCATCGCCTTGATGTTTTATGTACGTTGTGGAAGTCATCACAAAACCATGACACTACGTTGCTTATTGGACATGAAATCTTCAGCATATATTCAAGGTACTGCATTGGGCACCCATCAATATGCAGAATTCAAGCTCATTTAAATCTACTACTACTACTACTTCTGAATCATACATGCACACGCAATGTTTTGGTAACTGCCTGCTCTTTCTAAATAGCATTGCCTGCTCATATGATCCTTCTATTCATTTCCTGTTATCCAGTTAAGGGACATGGGTAGCTAGCAATGGGTGTAAGGTAATAACCAAGCCTTGACAGAGTGTCACTTAATGAAAGGACATCTTTTTTCATGTATTTCTGCTCACCCATACCAGTCCACTTAAGAGCTTCCAGTTAACCTAAAGGGCTGTGATGTTCATCCATCATTTATCCAACCCGTTATATCCTAACACAGGGTCACGGGAGTCTGCTGGAGCCAATCCCAGCCAACACAGGGCAAGGCAGGAACAAATCCTGGGCAGAGCACCAGCCAACCACAGGACACATACTTCCACTCACCAAGCACACACTAGGGACAATTTAGGATCGCCAATGCACCTAACCTGCATGTCTTTGGACTATGGGAGGAAACCGGAGCACCCGGAGGAAACCCACGCAGACACGGGGAGAACATGCAAACTCCATGCAGGGAGGACCCGGGAAGCAAACCCAGGTCTCCTAACTGAGAGGCAGCAGCGCTACCACTGTGCCACCATGTTGTCCGCTGTGATGTTCTCACCTTTTAAATACTTAAATAGTGGGGAAGAGAAAATATACCAAATAAAGTTGCCAGCCAGTCTATATTGTATGAAGCACTACTGAAGTGTTTCTTAAAGCAGTTTCTGGATTATTCTACAGTGTCAGAAGATTAATTTTGTCACTGCATAACCAATTGCAGGCATAACATAATGATGCAGTGGTTAGAACTTCATCTCATAGATTCAGTATCATTGGTTTGAATCTTATGACCAGACACACGTTCTCCTTGTGTCTGTCTAGGTTTTTCTCCGACATCCCCAAATATGTGCTTGTTAGGTTGATTGGTGACTCTAAACTGCTCCCGTGAGTGTGTGTGTGAGTGGGGAATTTGGTGGACCCCCATTCTATCCAGGGCTGTTAAATACCTTGCAGGCTGTGATGTCTGGCAACTCTGAATTGGATGAACCATTACAGAATGTATTTACAGGTTGAGACGCAGCTACTCAAAGATCCCAACGCATATCTGACAGAATTGCAGTTGCAAAGCACTTGTGCTGTTAATTAGGTGCTTAAAATCAAATGTCAGCTCATACATTAAATGGCATAAACACTCAATATTTTATCAAACCATCACTCACCTGCAGTTGGATACTGGACTTCCTGTCTGGTCACTCCCAGAGGGTCAGGCTGGGTCCCACACCTCCACTGCTCTCAGCCTTAACACCGGGACGCTGCAGGGTTGTGTGCTCAGCCTGCTCCTCTACACCCTCTACACATATGACTGTGTCCCCACTCACCATAGCAACAATATCATAAAGTTCGCGGATGACACAGCGGTGGTCGGAGTCATCTCGCGCAAGGAGGGTGAGCTAGCATACAGGGATGAGGTGGAGCGGCTGTCAGAGTGGTACAGAGTCAATAACCTGCTTCTCAACACCACAAAAATGAAGGAGCTTGTTATTGACTTTAGAAAAAACAAAACCAACATCCAGCCTGTGTGGAGAGGGTCCTGGTGTTCAGGTTTCTGGGCATTGAGCTGGAGGATGACCTGACCTGGACCACCAACACCAAGGAGCTGCTGAAGAAGGCACAGCAGAGACTGTATTTTCTGAGAATCCTCAGAAAGAACCATCTCCCCAAAAATCTGCTCCTTGCCTTTCATCACTGTTCCATCAAGAGTGTGCTCACGTACGGACTGTGTGTGTGGTACAGTAGCTGCACTTCCTCAGAAAGGAAAGCACTCCACAGGGTTGTCAAGACAGTGGAGAGAACAATTGGTTGTACCCTCCCCACTCTGGAACAAATCTATACCTCCCGATGCCGCAAAAAAGCAATAGACATTTCACAGGATTCATCACATCCCGGTCATTGCCTCTTCCAGCTTTTGCCATCAGGAAAGAGATACAGAGCAATGAAAAATAGGACAAGCTGCCTTAAAAACAGCTTTTATCCAAAAGCAATCATGGCCCTGAAAGAATAAAACTGCTCCTTATCATTCTCTCAATGTGCAATATAGACCTTAAGTCAACCAGTGCAATTTGTACATTTAAGCAGTGCAATTTGTATATATAACAAGTGCAATTTGTATATTTTGTAAAGTACTTTTATTATTTTCTCTCTTATTGTCTTTTTAACTCTTATGCCTCACACTGTGTCGACTGCACCTTCAATTTCGTTGTTCCTTTGTAAAAGTGACAATGACAATAAAGATCTATCTATCTATCTATCTATCTATCTATCTATCTATCTATCTATCTATCTATCTATCTATCTATCTATCTATCTATCTATCTATCTATCTATCTATCTATCTATCTATCTATCTATCTTATATATTGTCAGACACATGCACTTAGGAATAATCTTTAAAGGGCTGAAAAGGTAAATAATCCCACCCTGATCCATGAAGGGGCACCAACATTAACACACTGTTCTTCTTTATCAGGGTTGGTGGCAGGATTGGCACTCCAGCCACAGTAAAAAACCTCACACTGTTGCAGTGTGGTGCTGCACTCGGGTTCCAATCTGGGTGGTTTGTTGTGTGGTGGGTATTCATTGCTTACTTTATCAGCAGTTCAGAAGCTCAATGACTGGAGGACCCCTAAAGACATTTCCACATCCTCCTCCAAGTCTCGCCTCTTTTGGGACCTCACCATAATAGCACCTCAACAACTGGAAGTCAGCGATCAGAACCTGGAGACCAGACAGCACACTAGTCTCTACTATTTGTTAGACCAGCTTTGCTGGAGTTATTTGAGCCTGTGTGTACTTGTTATTTTTGATTTTGCCTTCTGTTCAATTTCAGTTACACGAGGTTAGAGGTTGTCATCCAGTTCCTCAACATTTTGCTCTTGATCCTTTGTCTTTCATTACAGTGGTGTAGTCAGCAGGATCTTTTGGGAAATATGTCAGAACCTGTGGATCTTACAGAGGTGGGACTTGGGGGAGAAATAGTGAGAGTGTCTTTAGTGGTCCTCTGGTCGCTGAGTTTCTAAACAGTGGATAAAGTAGAAGAGTGTGTTTGCATTAGCACCCCCTCATGGCATGGGTTGGAGTTACACACCTTTTCAGAGCCTTGAAGGTGATTCCCAAACTCTTGTGTCTGCCAATATAATAATAATAATAATAATACTAATAATAATAATAATACATTTTATTTATATTGAGCCTTTCTCATGCTTCAAGCACAAGAAATTCAAAAAGTACAACAGGGCATATACAACATTAGATACAAATAATATCTGCATAGAACAATAAATAAAAATAAATAGAGGATATACAAAGCATTGAAATAGAATAAGAGATTATAAACCAGAATAGAAAAACAAAATATACTAATTACTACTAAAACCCTGAGCAAATGACATAATTTATGATACAAATACAAATCATCCTGATCACATAAACATGAGCATAAACTGAAAGAAGAGTCAGAGTCAGGATAAGTTAAAAGCCTTCCTGAGCAAATGTGTGTTAAGCTGTCTCTTAAAAGAATGAAATGAGTCAGATGATCTCTTTAATTTAGGGAGGTTTTCCAAAAGTTGGGTGCTACAGAGCTGAAGTCTGTCACTCAAAGAGCACAGGTTAGTTTGGGTTGCAGTGAGATTGCCAGATTCAGTGGACCTTAGCCTGGAGAACAGGGTTATAGTGATGGAGGAGGTTACTGATGTAGTGTGATGTAAGGCTTTATAGGTTATTAATAGAATTTGATACTCAATCCTGTGAGACCCAGGGAACCAGGTAGAGCAGTATGGGTGACATGTGCTTGCTGCTGCAGGTCTTGCAGAGTTTTGAATCAACTGGAGCTGTGATAAACAATCAGAAGGGACATCTCCCAGCAGGATAGTAATAAAAGCATGGACAAGTTTCTCAGCAATAGAAAATGAGAGGAATGAGTGAACACTTTATGTTATGGAGGAGTAAGTAAGAAAGTTTCTTAATGTTAATTATGTGGGTGGAATAAGAAGAAGGGCTGATGAGATCATCACCAAGAGTGATTGAAAAGGAGCTCATTTTCTTAAGCCGAGCCTTAGTGCCAATTAGTATGACTTTAGTTTTGTTGTATATTCAATTCAATCAAGGTTGTAATTTCACTGAGGCAAGTTGTGAGCTGAGTAAATTCTGATGAACATTCACTTTTAACATAGAAATAGATTTGGTTATCACCTGTATAAAAATAATAACTCAGACCAATACTATGAATAAAATAGCCAAGTGGAAACAAGTAGATATAGAATAGCTGAGGGCTGAGGGCAGAGTCTTGAGGGTCTCCTTGTATGACTAACATTAACCTGGATTTGCTTTTACCAAGACTAACAAACTCTTCTGTAGTTCAGGTGCCATATATATAAAAATCTGTTACTGTTTAAGTAATTAGACTTTGCTTACTTCGCTATTATTGTTTCCCCGGAAAAAAAGATCACTGAAAAATGCTGTGGTAGAGCTTTTGCCTCTGGAATCCGGGCATTCAGGGTTCAAAGCCCATGCTCCACTGTTGTCTATGTGGTATTTTCAGTTCTTTCTGGGTTTGCAAGGATTTTTTCTGGGGGTCATGGCCTTTTTCCTAATGACATGTCTGTTGGGTTAACTAGTAATTATGGATTTGACTTTGTGAAAGTGGGCCCTGATTCTTGGCTTATGCCCTGTGCATTGGTTTGAGAATGTTATTTGTTAATGAGAAAAACATTTTCGTTATTTGAATTTACAATATGTATTGCAATATGCAATTTTTGTATATAATACAGTAAACACATGTCTATATAATTTTCACCTATCTTAAATATAACAAAGAGGCCAATGTGAAAATGAATACTTTGCTCTGAAATTTCCGCTTTAGAGCTCATTTGGTATCTTGACCTCCAGTTCACTCTTTAAAACTGTGTTTGATTTTTTTTTCTCCTCTACTGGAATAAACTAATTATTGGGTAGAATCCCTCCAGGGCAAGGATTAGTTATTCTGGGTGTTAGGTAAACTATTGGCTCTTATTTAGATTAGTGGTTTGTGTGAGCTTTCATTTCCATTGTCAGTCTCATGGTATGAGCCTCGGATGGATTTAAATCAAATTTCAAAACACATTCTCAGAATGGGGAACTGCTGGTATTCTTTAATTAGTGGCAACTCCACACTCTTCTGAACAATGAATGATAAAGGAAAGAAAAGAAACAATCAGGACAGGCCATTTGGATTAATAACCACGCTAGCGTGCGAGTAGCTGTTTTGACTTGGTGTGCAGTCTCATGCGGAAAGTATTGCGTGTTACCAGTGAAAATATAAATTAAACAAAAAATGAAATAAATAAAAGAAGGCAAGTGTCAGGAATTAAACAGCTGCAGAAATGAGCACTGGTTTGTGGCCCATGCCTTGCATGCTAATGTCTGCCAAACCGATTTTTTGAAGGTGTGGGACCTTGGTGGCTTTGGTTAAACGCGGAGCCAAACCACTGATTTCCAGATTTCCTTTCTGGCATCAAGAGTTGCAATATGACATGTTGTTTAAATGTCAGGAAATTCAGAGGCACAAACATTTTCTGACTTTTATACAGTCCTCTCATTTCCTAATGCAGTTCCTGACAGGAACCGAACTTGGAATTTTCTAGTATATTCTAAACACTCAATTTAAATTTATGTCATTTATTATGAATAAGACAGGGTGCTTGTTTTTTTTAATAAAAATACTTCAGTTGCCTATGCAACTTTAGACACAAATTAATGGAAAAGCTTAATGTGTTTTTTTATCTGAGCACGTTAGGGTATAAATGGACTAAAGTTAGTATAAAGCCCACTGTGAACATTTTGACTTAAAGTATAAGGCAGCAAAAACATTCATAAAAGATATTCTGAAAGAAGGTCATTAAGTCATCTGCTCCATGATAGTGCATCTAGTTTCTAATTTACATTTACAAAGTCAAAATGTTGGCCAAGTAGCGTGGGAGCTCCAGAGTTTTTGATTTGAATGTACTGTCTGTGTGGTTTGTATGTTCTCCCCATTTCTGATGTTTCTCTGCATAGTTTTCCTAATGCATCCCTAAGATCAAAGGTGGGTTAGGTTCATTAGCAACTTTAGAATCGCCTGGTGTATAAGTGTAAGTAGCCCTGCTCTGAACCTGGTTCAGGTTTGGTTCCTGCCTTGGGTCAATTTCTCCAGGCTAAGCTGCAGCCACCCAAAAATCTGAAGTGGATTTTATGGGTTTGACAATTGATGAATGGATAAATGTTTAATGTTAATGCCAGTCTAAATATTAAAATGAAGTATTAATGTACACTGCTAAGGATAGAACTGCTAGGGAAGAGGAAAAGAGGAAGGCCTAAGCAAAGGTTTATGGATGTGGTGAGAGAGGACATGCAGGTGATGGGTGTAACAGAACAAGATGCAGAGGACAGAAAGATATGGAAGAAGATGATCCACTGTGGCAACCCCTAACGGGAGCAGCCGAAAGAAGAAGAAGTGTGCACTGATCATAGCCATGGTAGTATTTTGAATATCCACATACTCATATATAGGAGCATATTGTTAGTCTATATGTATAGTACACGCCTACATAATAGTCACATATTGTTAGTCAACATGTAGCACTTTGTAATGCTACTTTAGCTTATTATTACTGTCCATTCAGTAGTTACTGTAACTGCAATGCAGCAAACTTTAATTAACACATTATGAATGAAATATTCAAAAACAGTACCAGTTGTTGTTTGATCATAGTAGCACCACAAACTAATATGTACACTTCCCATTGAAGGACAACAACCACAAGAAGCCACAGTTACTAGCATGAGGATTAGGATTTATGTAGATTCACAAAAATAAAAACCAACTGCAACAAGGTTGTTAAGAGGTCTAAATTCAGCTGCCGTAGAAAAGGAAGTTCTTCACCAACAGAGCCAATTTCTGTCGTTGGATTTAGCCCTCCAAGTTAAACTGACTTGCATAGGTAGATACAAATAAGGAGGTTTCTCCCTGTTTTTCATAGTCAGAGTTACAAAGAAAGTGTGTCTGAGTTGTAGTCATACAATCAAGGCTGATAACAAAGAAAGGAAATTTTCAAATAAGACAGAGTTCTAAAATTAAAAGATTAATACTTTCAAAAACAATAAAGTGAAACAGAAGATGAGTATCAAGGAGCAATAACATGTGGAGAAAATGCAACAGCTAAAATAACACTTCGAGATGAATGAAGCACATGCAAGGTGGTGCATTACAATTCACTAACTAAATTCAAGGCCAAAAATAAAGAAAGAAAGAACCAGAAATAGAAGAAATTGCTAACAAAATAACTAAAAGAAGCAATTAGGGGTGACTTGAACATAGAGTCAAAGCATCTGCAAGTGAATACAGAAAGCAGGTTGCAAATCTACTGATTTATTCTCTTTCATGGTTGTGAGCTACAGGCAGGCAGGCATTTTGACAGTTTTCTTTGTTTTAGACATGTTGTCACGACAACAAAGTTGCCCGACCTAAAAATAAAACAAAATGGTGATATACTGTAAATAAAAATAACCATAAAAAATAATGTTGTGAAAATGAACAAATTTAATAAAATAAGGTACAAACATGAAAACTAGAGTATTCAAAACTCCCGAAGTATTCCAGACTACTGGCTCATGTAATATCAGAGTAAGCGACTTGCTCTCCTGATGATTAGCTCAGTAATTTCCACTGATTCTTTAATGGCAGGAGAATTTTTTTGACCCCTCCTCTTATGTGTAGAAGTGTAAAAAGGACTATGACTCCGTGAATTTAAGCCTTAAGGCTCTTAATCTTAGGTATGCTCTAATTTGTCTGTCACATTTCAATTATAAATCATAGTTTCTAATCATAAACACTTTGAGCAAAGCCAAACAATTGTTTTTTATGAAACTTTCCTCCTAATTTGAGGCACAGTTGTTGTGAACTAGCACACTGCCCCATTACATATGTACTTCACATGTACACATTCATCCTAACTTGAAAACCAAATGATCGGTATACGCATTTATCTCATAATATATCCTAAATGATTACATTAAGCACAACCCTCGTTTATTAATCTGGTGAAAAAAAACTTTTTTAGATGACTTGACTACTTATTATTAAAACTTTCCTTAGCTGCTTTACGTTTGTAATATAACTCTTTGGCTAAGATTGATTCATGACAGATTTCAGAGAGGAATGCATGCAAGTAGTTTGATTGGATTTGTCTGGCTTTCCTTTCGTTTATGTTATTTAATGAGGGCTTAGTTGGAGGGCCTGTTGAGCACAAGGCGGTGCTTCATTGTTTAATGTTTTTGTTAACATGACAGTAGATAGAAGCTTGCTTGACTTATGTAGGATAGTCCTGTAATTCAGAGGCATCTTAATTGTGTAGTGAAGGGGCAAACATTGTGATCTGGAATGTGGGAGGCTTGGGTCATGTTCTGAAAACAGTGTAGTTTCTAGCTAATCTGATATCCTTTAAAATGGAGATGCTGTAGTATTTAGTGAGGAAGTGCATTCTAAAAGCCACACTTGGGCAAAACTCTATATTAACTTCATTGTATTTATAAAAACGCTCTCTTTCATTAGATCCTGATGATTGATTTTTTTCCAAGTTATTAGATTTTTAAAATTAGAAACAATAACATTGCCCACTGTATACTGTATATATAGTTTCTCTTCATTCAAAATTTAACATTTGGTACTGCTATAATGTTTGTGTACCTATAGTCCAAGAAAGTGCTTAGTTTTTATTAATTTATTTACTGTAGGGAGCTAATGTTCTAAAAGAACAAGGGGGATACTACAGAAAGAATTTTTTTTTTATTCTTAAGTCAAATTGAATTAGATTGTTAACTAAATTCTTACACTAGACACAGGAAAAACACAATTATAAACGATGTTTTTCTAATCAGTGTGTTTTCCAAAAATGATCAATATTAGTTAATAACAAACGAGATAGTGAATGACGCACACTCTTAAAAATAAAGGTGCCAGAGTGGTTCTTCAGAGCGATGCCATAGGGAAACCAGTTTTTGGCTCCCAAAAGATACATCCACATGAAGATTCCAGAAATAACCTTTATTTATTAATATCCACAACATGCTCCATACAATAAATAACCATGAACAGCTGGAAAGAGACCTGTGAAATACCAATGGGTCATGACTCTTGTTGCATACAATAATAAGGATTAGTCCAAGTATTCTTATTCTGTTACTGTCCTGCTAGGTAGCCTACAATACATTAAAGGTTTTAGATTTTTCGTACATATTAGGATGAGTTTCAAAGCACAAAGAACCAATTTTATATACAAAGAACTCTTCCCAGAATAAAATGGTGATTTGTCAAGCAATAGTTTTAAAAGGAACTACACAACCCAGTAAAGAACCATATAGTGCCATTAAAGAACCAGAATTTTTAAGAGTATAGGTGAAGAATGAGTGAGTTTTATGTGTGTTTCCCGAAGCCCTCGTTATTCGACATTTAATGAATGAGTTTAAAGTACTTCTTGGTTAGGCTTCTCCCCAGCGTCCATGTCAGAAAAGCAGACTGTTGATAATAGGAGCATCTATTCCACGTATTTTAGTTGTCAAATATATATTGTATTGTCACACCAGACGTGCAAATGCAAAAAGTAAAAAAAAAATAAATAGAAAAATCAGTTAACATGCAAAAAAGCACAACACAAGGAAAATAAAAGTTAATCTAATAGGTAAAAAAGGGGTCTATGAAAAGGGTTCAAAACGTGATATGGTTTCTTTGAAAAAAAAGAACAATGGCGACCAGTGATTGGGAAAAAAACAACACCTCAAAATAGAGAAGTTAAAACAACTTACAGTATATAGTTGGTGACAAAAAAAATGAATATTTTTTTTTCACGGCTTGTAGAAACCCCTGAAGTCTTGTGCTCCCACCAGAATCGTATCTTCCACCTGCCCCAAAAGCAAGCTATACAGCAGCGCATCTGTTTTGGTATGTGGCATTATAGCTTTCCCCAGCCACGATATGGGGATTCAACACTGTAATTGGCAGGTATTTGTTAAAAGGATACTCATTGTCTCCAAGCCACCAGAAAAACGCAGCATCCTTTGCCATCAGACACACTCCAGAGTTGAACCAGATATAATCATCATGTGTACTGCCAGGCTGCTTGGCTAAAAGGTTTTTAAAAAGTCCCTGATATTTGTTTGTTCATCTGGACATTTAGCACCCGAGAACCCTTATCGACAGATATGGTTGGGATTCACGAGGCTGGGAGTGTGAATGAGGATGAGCATTCTATCCGCAGCACCTGCAATGTTATGTATTCTTATAATGGCATAAAAACTAATATTAGTGTCATGCATGCATGTGAGGAACCCAAGTCTACAGGTTCCTCACACAGACTGTGTGCAGACTCATTAGAAACAGCCTGATCTCGGAGTATGGGCAAGTCCAGCCTCATTTCCCTAGTAGGTGGTAGCCTACTGGACCTAAGCTGGATCTTCAGAGTAGCAACAACAAGTCTGTGGTCAGAATTCTCTTTCATTAAGAACAACATAAAAAAAACAAGTGGGTTGGATCACTTGATGATTTACGAATGAGATTAAGTACTACTTTAGTTACAAAGCATGAAGGGAAAGTCATAATAATGAATAACTTCAATGCAGCCACTGGCACTGATAGGGCTGGCTATGAGGAATGTTTCAGTCCCCATGGGTCTGGTGACCGTGGTGAAAGTGGCTCCATGTTCCTTGACTTTTGCAAAAGGTCAGGGGCTGTGAATTGCTGGATCCTGGTTCCAGCGCCCAGAACTGCATCGCTGGACTTGGTACTCCAATACTGGTGGTGCGGTGAAGGAGATTGATCATGTCCTCGTGAGCATATGCTGGAGGCTCCTGCAAAACTGCAGGGTCTACAGAAGTGCCCAGTTTGTGAATTCTGACCACAGACTTGTTTGCATGCAGTTTGTGTGAGGAACTTGCAGATTTGGGTGCGACTGACGATCCTAATGTGATGTGGGAGACCTTCCGTGACAAGACCCTGAAGGTTGCTGAGGGTTGTGTTGGTGTTACCGGTGTTCCATCTCGCAGGGCACCCTGGATATCATTGAGAGGAGTTGCAGCGCATGGCTCAATGGCAACTCTGGTCTGTACCGGGAACTGAGAAGGACAGCTGCGAAGGCTCTGAGGGCAGATAAAGAGGCGTTTGTTACAGGAATCTGTGAGCAAGTGACACACCATCACTGGTCTAGCGACCCACGTCCTGCTTACAGAGGAATCGAAGCATTACGCACATCCAAATCTGTTCCTCAGAGAGTCGCAGTCAGGGCAGCTGATGGAATGGTCCTTATGGATGACACTGCAGTTGTGACCAGCTGGGCTGGCTACTTTGAGCAGTTGTTCAAAACTGATACTCTGGCTAGGACGTTGAATATCGCTGGGTCCACTGTTCTTGAGGCTGATCCTCCAATTAGCTGTGAACCACCCAATCTCACTGAGATTGCACAGGTGGTGAACCAGCTGAGGGGAGGAAAGGCTGCAGGGATCTGTGGTATCTGGGGTGGTGGTAAGGCTGTCCTCCTGGCATTGTAAGCAATCTTTGCTTCCATTTGGGAGACTGGCATCATTCCAAATGGTTGGAAAACGGGACTTATCATCCCTATCTGGAAAGGGAAGGATGATCACCTGGATTGCAGCAACTACAGGGGGATAACACTGCTCTCGGTGCCAGGTAAGGTCCTTGCTAGGGTTGTCCTCAATAGGATCCGTGATCACTTGCTCACTTACCAGTGACCGGAACAGTCTGGTTTTATGCTTAAGAAGTCTACCATCGACTGCATCCTGGCACTGAGGGTTCTAATGGAGTGCAAACATGAATGTCAGCAGAGTTTCTTTGCAGCCTTTGTCGATTTTCGTAAAAGCATGCAACTCAGTTGATCAAGCTGCCCTGTGGGACCTGAGGGTTTGCGGGATCCCCTCGAAGTTGTTGGATATCATGGTCCGCCTGTACACTGGTACTGTGAGTGATGTGCAGAGTGGAGGCAGAACCTCTGTGTTTTTCCCAGTTGATTCTGGGGTTCGTCAGGGGTGTGCTCTTGCTTCTACTCTGTTCAATGCTTGTATGGACTAGGTGTTGGGCAAGGCCATGGGGTCCAGTGGCTGTGGGGCATCTGTTGGTGAAGAGAGATTCATGGATCTTGACTTTGCTGACGATGCTATGATCTTCATGGAGTTGATGGAGGCTCTGATCGGGGTGCTTGAGAAACTAAGCGAGGAGTCTGAGTGTCTGGGCTTGCGAGTGTCCTGGATAAAAACCAAGATCTAGGCCTTTAATGACCTTTTGGGCACAGCCATCAGCAGTGTGTCTGTCTGCGGAGAGAGTGTCGACCGTGTCAAGAAGTTTACTTACCTTGGCAGTGACATTCATGTCTCTGGTGACTCTTCCTATGAACTCAGTAGACGGATTGGGAGAGCATGGGGATCATGAGGTCGCTGGAAAAGGGTGTGTGGCACTCCCATTATCTATGCAAAAAGACGAAGGTCCAAGTCTTTAGAGTCCTGGTGCTTCCTGTCTTGCTATATGGTTGTGAGACATGGACGCTATCCAGTGACCTGAGATGAAGACTGGATTCCTTTGGTTCTGTGTCTCTCCGGAAAATCCTTGGGTACTGTTGGTTTGACTTTGTGTCGAATGAGCGGTTGCTCATGGAGTCCCAAATGAGGCACATTACCTGCATTGAGAGGGAGTGTCAATTATGGCACTACAGCCACGTGGCGTGTTTCCCCGAGGGTGATCCAGCTCATAAGATCCTCATCGTTGGGGACCCGAGTGGCTGGACCAGGCCAAGGGGTTGCCCACGTAACACCTGGCTGCGGCAGATAGAGGGTCATTTCTGGACGGTGGGACTGGACCACGTGTCTGCCTGGGGGGTTGCCAACCGGGATCCTGAGTTGTTTCGTCTTGTAGTGGGTGCGGCAACGCACTGTACCAGTGCATGCTCCCCAACTTGACTTGACTTTGGTGAATGGAAACACTTGTTAATTAATGAACTTTCTAAAGTATGAGATAACAAAGTACTTTGCGTTACGAAGCTTTCAAGAAACACACCCTTGACCATTTCTGAGTTGACGTATTTTCACATCAAGTGTTCATTCTGTGGTCTGTAGAGCAGTAATAGAATTAGGGAGAGAATATTTCAATTGATGAGTTTCAATGAGAAGAGCATGCATGATGTTTTGCTAGTGTGCAAGTGCCAGATAACAGAGAAGAATGAAAAGCAAGAGCAGGAGATAGACTATAAGTGAATGAAGCAGGCTGGGACGTAGTCAAGCCCAATATCGGGAGAAAACAAGTGAAAACCCAACAGCAAGAATCAAAATTAAAAAATGAAGCAAAAGGTGTATATACTAACTAGTTTAATTACAATGAACTGTTTCTAAAAAAAAATCATTTTATCATGTCACAGTTCTGGTAAGTTGTGTATACTAACCAGGAGATGGTGCTGCCTTATAGTTGTGTTCCATTGAGAAAGGGTTAGCTGTACTGTTTTCCATCAGCACAGACTCACACACTTTAACTCCAGGATGAGGATTTGCCCTTTCAAAGGTTTCCTAGGTGTGATGTCGGGACACTGGAAATACTCCTGGGTCTGATAAAAAAGAAGATGCTCCACATCTCCCAGGAAGATGGAGTCCAGAAGGGACAAATAAGGCTTATTGAGAAGAGTGGAAGGAGGGGGAAACACCCAAGGAAGATAAACTATGGACTATTCTGTTGTACATTATGAAGTAAAGCCTGTTGAGAGTTATTTCCCTACTAATAAACTGTTATTTGCACATGGGACTTGGTGTTGTGCAATTGTGTGTGGGGTCTGAGGCACTGCTATGCCCTCTGAAGGTCACAGTGTATATAAGAAAATCAAAATTCTTATTGGCTCCAGTACCCCATAAATGGCAGTTTTTTTTATATTAAACCTTTTTCCAGATTATAGTAGCTGTGTATATATTTTTTGATCAAATTCAGATACTCACTTGTGTGAAATAAATCGCAGGCCTCATAAACTACTGGACAACCTTAGTTTCAGTGGCTGAATAAAATAGAAGTTATCTGTCATTCTAAAATGTGAACTGACAAATCACATTTTGAGACCTAAAAACCACAGTCAAGGGGCATAAGGATAAGTCTTCTGAAATGGAATTCATCATGGTAGTATCTATAACACACATTTGTACTCCTTAAAAGAGAAAAGGAGCTGTGTAAAAACTGTCTCCTGTCTCTGAAAAAAAAACCTGATGTTCATGAAGATCAAAGTTTCTTGTTATATTACAGCAAGATGACCAAACCTGCAATGGGTAAGCCTACAACAAGAACACACCTCACCAATGGTAATCTTTAAAGCTACTCAGTACCCAAATTTTTGAACAGGTGATTGTAAACTACAGTTCCTTCAGCAGGGTGCCACGTGTTAGCAGAGAAGTTTAGAATCAGACAAAAGTCAAACCACCACAGCTGCTCTTGCTGACTTCATAAAGAGTATCCTAACTAAACACATGTGTTTCGCTGTATTATTTTTAAATTAAGAACATAGCACTGAACTACTGTTATTTTACTATTCCAACCCACAGGGTCATAAAATTGTCTTTTATGATACCCATCACAGCAAAATGTTAAAAGATATCCAAGAATTTTATGGCTCAGGCTTTTCTTCATAAACAAAACCAATTATACAGGACTGGCATTATAAATAAAATCCAATGTAAGTAAAATGCATTTGTAATAAACAAATTCTGTTGACACTAGGATTTTTACAATGCTTTTTTTATATAAACATTTTTTATTGAATGTCAATAAAAAAGTGCGAGCATCCACATTTAAAAAAAATTGCCAGATATATTCCCTTCAAAACAGCTTTCACAAAAAGGACTAAATGATTCTAGATTTTAATAATAATTTATATAAGTTTGCACATTCAATTGATGCTGAAAAGGCTTATAGTATTTTTCTCCTAGTACATTTTATATATGCTTACTGAATGGCCACTTGTTTAGGTACATCTAACTAACTGAGAGATGGTCCTTATTTGCCCTTAAAAAAATTGTATTTTTCAGGTCATCAATTCAATAATGTTTAAGAATTAGAGGTTGGGGAAGACTTGCCAAAGTTGACTAAAATGTATTTCAGAACTGTGAAAAATTAGCTGTCATTATTATACTGACTCACAAGAGACAGTAAGAGAAAAAAATGGAGATTATTGGGAGATGCAAGTCAAAAAAAGGGCAAATGTCAGAACCAGGACTCAGCATGTACTTTTTCAGCAAAGCCAAAAGCACGATCAAAAATTCAAAGATAAAATAAACAGGAGCAGAGATTCAAAAGAAGTAAGTCTTAAAGTAGATTCAAGGTTTTATCCATCAAACTCTGTCACTCTGGAAATGTTTAGGATGACCTTCATTAATTGACGTCAGTGATGAGCAGCCCCTGCAGAATTCTGGGAAGGATGACCATGGAAATGACTGCAACATTAATCTAAAATGTTGGTGTTCACAGGAAAAACAAAATGGCATTGTGATAAAATGCAAAAAAATGATAAACTTTCCCAACATTTTTTAAACATAAAAATGAGTCTAAGGCCAGGTTTATACGACGCAATGCGTGCTCCAGTGGACGCTACTGCTATTCAAGCATTGTACTGTTTATACTTGCCCACATACTTTAGATAGATAGATAGATAGATAGATAGATAGATAGATAGATAGATAGATAGATAGATAGATAGATAGATAGATAGATAGATAGATAGATAGATAGATAGATAGATAGATAGATAGATACTTTATTAATCCCAAGGGGAATATTCACAAATTCACTTTACATAAATCTGGAAGATTCCAGCAGGTGGCAGTGCGAGATATCATCACAGTGAGTACAGGTTCGGCTTCGCTGTGTTGTGAATTGCCTGAAACACCCATTAAATTCTGAGGACACATTGCCGCAGTATCTCTGAAAAGGATAGATGTTTAATGATTAAACCTATCAATCCAGGGATGTGTCCATTCCAGCAAACATCGGGTGTGAGACAGAAACAATCCCTGGATGGGGCATCAGCTCATCTCAAGGTGAACACAAGCATACATATACCCTAGTTTCATTTTACCATCACTATATCCCCAAGCCTTCATGTCTTTGGAAGCAAACTGGAGCACACTGTTGAAACCCATCAGGGAATCATGCAAACTCCAGGCAGGGAACACCAGGGACGTGACTCCCTGTGAGGCACACCGTGCTGCCACAACATATGTAATTATTAACAGTATTCATTATTAAAACTAAGTTAATGACTTATCTGTAAAATGTAACATACATACTTTAATGCATTTAATCGTGAAAGTGATATCAAGTATAAATCTAAGAATTCTCAATGTACAGAGAGCTGGAATATCATAAATGTAATGTGTTCTGTGTGGCGATTGCTGCTGTCAGTTCAGAAGAAATCTCCAGAAGCAAGAAGCGATTAACAACTGGATTGGTTTTAAGATGATGTTTATGATTATGGTGCCCGGCGGGTGTCCATGCCCGGCCGGGACGCCTAGGAGGAGTGGAGGAGGGCTTGTGCCTCCTCCAGGACACGAGGGGGCGTCTTCCCTGGTGGTTTTGGGGACCACGGGTACGGAGCTTTGAAGCTCAACCCTGTAGGGGCCCGTGGTCACCGCCAGGGGGCGCCCCGATGCCTTGGGAGCATTGGCCCTCAGTACTTCCGCCACACCGGGAAGTACTGGGGGGAAGAGACTTGAGGGCACCTGGTGGACTTCCAGCTTCACCTTGGGAGCTTCCGCCACACAGGGGTGTGGCTACGGAGGTCATGAGGATGCACCTGGAGCCCATCCGGGGCACAAAAAAGGGGCCGCCTCCCTCCAGTCAGGGCGAGAGTCGGGAGGAAGAAGATGAAGCGTGTTGGAGAGGAGTGGAGGCAGACCAAAGAGACTGAGAAAGGCATTGTTGAGTGGCCAGGACTTGAAGGGGTGATTGGTGCTTTGTGCATTGGGTTTGTGCACTTAACTTGTTTATAATGTATAATAAACGTGTGGTGGACAATAACATGGTGTCCGTCTGTGTGTGTCCGGGCAGCTTATCACATGATGATCTACTTTAATGATAAAGTAAACTACGAGGTTAAAGTGGACATTTCGAGATTAAAGCCAGATAAAGCCACTTTAATCACAAAATACACCTTTTCACTGTGTCCTTAATTTTTTTCTCTGTCGCTCAAATACGCCACCGTACATTCTGATGCTGTTGTGAAGGTGCAAACAAAAAAAAAAAGACGGCACAGAAGATGGTATGTGAGATCTTTGAAATGTATTGTGTCATTACGATTGGGAATATGCGATGCTTTAATATAAAAGCATTACAAATGCATTTGTATGTCAGCATTTTGCTATACCACATCGAACCATTCATCAAACATCAATGCAGGTACATCGATACCGGAGAATCCTCAAAGCGGCGTTATGTCACATGTAGATAGTAAACAGAGACTCTGAAGTCACATTCCGACTTTTATCACGCTGCACCAGATCCCCCGCACCACCCCCCTTTTTCTTGCTGGTAGTGCAACTCTCTCACACACGTCACGTTAATTTCTGAGGTCATGCACAGAGGACGTGTCATATGAATGCTGGGAACGTGTGGCAGCCATGATGTGTGCACATACAGTATGTGTTCTGAGTGTGAAGTATAAACAAGCCCTAAAACATCAGAAACAATGTATAGGATTGTAGCAGAAATGTGCACAATACATTTTTAAAGTTACAGATCATATCAATTACATCTCTAATCCCAGTAACTCATTCGATCGCATTCCACCTCTTCCCACAGATGTTGAGTTGTGTTGAAATCTGGTGACCACATTCTTGATAATCAAGGCACCAAAGTGGTTCTTCAGAGAAATGCCATCAGAGAACCATTTTTGGTTCCCAAAAGAACCATCCACATGAAGGTTCCAGAAAGAACCTTTACTTATTTAGATTCATACCAAGCTCCTTACATCACAATGAATAGATGGTAACGGATTTGTCAGATACCAATGAGTTCATGATTTTAAGTTCAGGTCCTTTTGATCTGTCAGGATCCTACTAGGTATACTACTACAGTACAGATTTCTGTTTTGTATGCATATTAGAAACCTTTTTAGAATCCAAAGCACCAATTTCATATCCAAAGAACTTGTCCCAGAGTGATATGGTTCTTTGCCAAACAGTGGTTCTACAAGGAACCACACGCACCAGTAAATTATGATTAAGGAACCAGCATCTGTAGAGAGACCTTCCTGTCATGTTCTTGGGATCACCCCAGGACTTTCCTTGCTTTATGGTATTGAACATTAACCTATTGCAAAATCCCATTCACATTGGGCTCCACAAAAGGATGCACCTGATAGGAAACAATGTTCAGATAACCTGTGGCATTCAAACATTGTGGCTTTTGTTTTTACCAAGGAACCCAATGTGTTCCACAAAAACACAATCCATACCATTACAAACCAGGATTGATCAGGGATGTGTTTCACCAAAACAATGACACAGACTGGTGGCCCTACAACAGGAAAGGATCTTTAAAACTGGAATGTTGCTAGAACTAAATGATGTCATCCCGGACATGATCAAACAACATGTAAATAGATAAAAAGCTAATTTCAAGAAAATAAAATATGGAAAAAGTATCCAAAATGCACCTTAATAAATTTAAACAACTGATAAATATACTGTAGAAGCCTACATTCTTAAAAATAATGGTTCTGCAATGACACTATACTGGGATGGGTGGTTCCTCTCACAGAACCATTGCTTAACAAAGAACAGTTTTATGAAATGAGCTCTTTGGACTTTGAAAAGGTTCCTAATATTTGAACAGAACAAAAATCTTTAATGTGTAGTAGGCTACCTAGCAGGATATGAACAGATCAAGAAAATCTGAACATGAATATGCTATTGTATTCATATTTATTTATTGAGTCTGTTACAGAATCAAATAAATTAAGGTACATTCTAGAAACTTCTTGTGGATGGTTCTTTTTGGAACCAAAAATCATTCCCCTATGGCATTGATCTGAAGAACCACACTTTTATTTTTAAGAGTGTACCTAACACATTTTTTGTTTGTGTCACTACTGTAGGTCTTGTTGATGGGCACCATTTGCTTATGGTAGACAGGATGGTTGGAAGCATGCACTGACAGCACCACAGGCACTCCTTAAACTCTTAACTAAAGCATAAAGTTAGAGACTTCTATGAAGTGTTTTTAGACAAATGTATTCCTTGATGTAATGTTTTTAAGCCAAGTTGCAATTTATTGATAGACAACTCTGTTTTATAAGTGACTTCTAATTTCATATCTGCATTTACTAAAATAGATAGATAGATAGATAGATAGATAGATAGATAGATAGATAGATAGATAGATAGATAGATAGATAGATAGATAATAATAATAATAATTCATTACATTAATATAGCGCTTTTCTCAGTACTCAAAGCGCTATCCACACAGGGAGGAATAGATAGATAGATAGATAGATAGATAGATAGATAGATAGATAGATAGATAGATAGATAGATAGATAGATAGATAGATAGATAGATAGAAAATGTGGCTTTTTACAATAATTATTTAAATAAATAGATAGATAAGTAGATAGATAAATGCATTTATACACACACTCTGATCTGAACACACACCAGAATTAAAAGGTAGAAATTTTAAAAAGAAAGAACACTATACCGACTAGGCTGTCACAGGCACAGTGAGGCATATGGAGATGTATTGCTGTTGGTAAAAAGGAGCTCCAGCAGCATTTCTTGACACACTT